>NC_091556.1:11461199-11463699 GCF_042767895.1 Penaeus vannamei | reverse complement strand
TATCTGTGATTAAAAACATTCCCACTAAAAACAGTGAACATGGTTCTTCCTGCACCCTGCTGCATCCCCTTAGTATATATCCTGAGGGGTATAAAAGTAATGAAAAGTGACCGACGGCATATATGGCGTTGGATTGCATGTAGGCCTAGATAACCCAAAATTACTATCATAAACATTAATGAAGAGAGACATGGGTTTTAAAAACAATATTCTCTTATCTCCAAGATATCATGCTGTCAGATTAACTTCGACTGATGGCCTTGACTCGGTTACACGGATTTTTTTTCGGCAAATATAGAAAATGAATAAAAAATATGATTAGATATGCTAAGCAGGAAAAGACTCCCTTTTCAGGCAATTCCACTACTTTGAATTATTTTAACTACGAAAGGTGTCATTTATTAGTTTAGTGACCATTCTTATATAAAATACTAAACATAGAATATAACTATTGTCCTAATGTATGCTCTTACACGTATTCACATGATGTTTCCATCATATGATTTAAAAGTTAGTAGGTTAAGTACATAGAAAACAACAGTACCGGGGACGTTTATTGGCATTGTAAAGATACATGAAATAGAGCATATACAAATAATTACAGTATATATAATTTAACAATAAATAAATCATTTCAGTATATATCATTTCACAATAAATAAATAGGTCTAAATATGCAGTTTACATATCATTTCACAATAAATAAATAAATATGCAGTTTATGTATCATAGAACATAACGTGCCTTGAACGTTATCGTTAATAAATATATAGATACAAGACAGAATATTTGTAAAATGGGGTTTACATACACTATAAATACATCTTCCTAAATAATGACATGTATCTTTTTCAGTCTAATTGTCTGCATGTGTACTTTCCTTTCTACTTCAGTTTCTCTTCATCTGTCTGTCTACCTGCCTGCCTTACTGTGTATATGTCTGTGTCTGTCTCTGTTTACCCCTCTCTCTCTCGTTCTTTCTTACCTAGAGTGTTAAGACAAATGGTAAACAAAAGTTAAGGGTATTTTTCATTGACCTAATAGTACAAAGGTATGGAATATATATAAACAATAACAAAATAACAATAGCAATAAATAAATAGATACAGCATTCAAACACAGGTTGTAAATATTTACGCATTGAAGTTTTGATACATAACTAGATATGTGGATAGTACCTAGAGTTACCTCCGTAGAAAATTAAAATCTCGTTCATCTGGTAAATGTATGATTGTCTTTTGAGCACGTAGACTGTGTTTATTTTGTTTCCAGCTCCAGTTATTTGTGGACTAGGCAAAGATGCACTCTGCTGTAACGATAAATTCGTGAAGTGGGGAAAGGGGTTAAAGAGAAATACATCACAGAGATGACCACGTGAGTTAGGGTGCCGCCAACTAATTCAAGTACGGATATGGAATTTTCTGTCTTTGTCTGTCTTCCCTCTCTTTCTCTCTCTCCATATATATACACATATGTGTATGTACGTATATAAATATATATATATATATATATATATATATATATATATATATATATATATATATATATATATATATATATATAAATCTCTCACTCACTCACGCTCACACTCTCACTCGCTCTTTCTTTCTTTCTCTCTCACTCTCTCTCTCAATCCATTACTCCTTATCTCCCTTTCTCCTGCTCAGGCTGTATCTGTCTCTCTCCGTCCGTGCATATCTTTGTATGTCTCCGTCTCTGCATCTGCCCCTGCCTTTTCTTTTTTTCTGTCTGTCTGTCTATGTCTGTCTGCTTATCTACCTGGCATATGATTACATTATGATAACAGACTTACCACAGTCTTGATATTGTGCAATAATCTATTATAGTCCGTTTGCAATACAATGCGTCTAGATTTTGTAAGATAATCAGTGAAAAGCAGATTTTCACGGACTCGAATGCACAGTTTAAGGTGTTTCTTATATTCAACATTTCGAACTCACAATATAATTCCTTACTATCTTAGTGTCTTAAGGTCTTCAGAAACGAGCAATATAAATGACTACGTTTAAGCTCCTGCAGGACTATATCCTCGCTCGCTAGTCTTTGACTCACCTCTGTTATTTAAAGTCTGAAATATATTGAGCCATTTCCGACGGCGGCAGATAAAACAGGATGCCTGGGGCGACGAATACGGATACGAGCCCTGCTGTTGTTGCTGGGACCCAAAGCCTGGCAGGGGCGAAGGGTAGGGGATGATGTGAACGTCTTGTGGTCGGCTGACTGTCCGAGGCGTGGTGGTCGTTTCGGAGTTCCTCCGGAATATGTTCTGCAGAAGGCCAGCTATTCCTCCTCGTCGAGGTCTTGGGGTCGTGGTCGTCGCTACGGGAAGAAGAGCGAATCAGCTAGATCTATTTTTTCCTTTTCATGATCACTCCTCTTATCCGCTAGTATAACCTTGCTGTATTAATTCTTGGATAGTCTGCCCCTGAGGACGCCGTGAGACCCCGCCAGCACCCAAGGGCCCAGGTCTAGGCTGGGG
>NC_091556.1:11453699-11456199 GCF_042767895.1 Penaeus vannamei | reverse complement strand
GCGCCCGGAATTTTTGAGATGTCGAGCGAAACTTCGATATTTGGGGGCGAATTTTCTGCTCTCCCCCTTATTGGTGCCTGTGCTTGGTATGCTGGGTAATCGTAATAATTGTAATTATCATAGTAGTAATAGTCATCGTAAGTGTAGTAGTCTGAATCAATTATTTGTTGTGGATGACTACCGAGATGAATGTCCTCATTCTGAGTCTCTGTAGTGACATATGCTGGTATGGTTGAAAACAACTCCGCATGATTATTAATTGTTGGAGCTCCCTGATCACTATCCTCATTAGAATTATCCTTATTTCTGCTGACTATACTGACACTGATATCATAATGCGATTCGGCACTGACATCTGAGTCAGCACTGGAAGATGCATTTTGATAATGCGAAGCAAAGGACGGTGGTCGTTGTCCTGGCTGTAAGCGTTCTGTGCTCGAGTACATCTGGGGGCTGTCCTCCTCAAGAGTTCCCTGAGAAAATGAAGCCAAGCCCTGATACATCCAAGGAGCTTCTGTATCTGCTTGACTGGAAATATCAAAGTCCTGATGAATGCTCGAGAGATTAGTCCACTTCTTTGAAAAGTTCATGCCTATGTGCCCCTTGTTAGACAGTGGCGTCTCGCTTGGGCTCTGAGTGGTGAGTGACTGATGCATTGAGAGTATCATTTCTAGTGCACTCTGCGACAGAGACGTTCCATTCCCGCTGTCTTTTTGTTCGTGCATTTGCCAAACACTGGACGATTGGGACTTCAAATCTTGTTCATCTAAGGATAACGGCGACTGAGAATCCTGCATAGCTGATACTCTGGATAAAAACGGATGATTTGAGTCCTGGGATAAGTGGGTTGGAACACTCAGAGAAGCAGTAGTAGGTACCTCAGTTTCGAGTTCGATTGGCATTTTCGCATTTTCTATTTTTTTATCCATAACTGGAGTTTCTAAATCATGATACAAAGATCCATGAGACGGAATACTATTTAATTTATCAATGATATCTTCCTGTGGTTTTGATAGAAGAGGCAATGATGATAAAAGTGACGGGTGTATTGACGGTTCTGATCCAACAGAAATGAGATTCGCCGTGGAAGATGTAGATGGGGACAAAAAAGAGAACATAGTTGAGAACTCTTCTGGACGTGAAAACAGTGAAGAGACAGTCTGGGATTGTTGATGACTGTTAGATACTTCTGTGATTTGAGGAGACTGAATCGTACCCACTGGAGCGTGCATGGAGAACAGAGACGGGTGGAAAAGACTATCCTTCACTGTTAAAAGTGGCTGGACTTCCAATGGCTCCGATGGAGTTTCTTGGAGTTGAACGGAGAGAGTAGGAGTTCGGATGAGAGATATTTGCTGACCATATTCAGAAGACATATCATTTAAAGTTGGGACATTGTGAAGCGCAAACCCTGTAGAGGATGGCTCTGGGGTAAAGTCTTCATCAACAGGGACGAGAAAGCCCCCTTGAGGAGGATGTCTTAAACTGAAATAATTTCCTAAGTGAAGGGGTGAAGTCTCGATGATATTTACTGTCTTAGTCTGCGTGAAAGAAAGCTTTTCTTGCTCTTCACCTGGATTTGTTTGTTCATTCGTCTTGAGTAAATCATCGTCAAATGGTTCAGATTCGTCAGGATTAACTACCCAGTCAGTAATAGGTAAGGGACGTTGCGTTGTCGCATCACTGGTGCTTTGCGTTCTGTTATTATGAAGAGGCAAAAGGCCGACGGGGATGTTGCCAAACGGGGGTCTCCACCAGAACGTACTGGGACTTATCTCTTGAATGTCCTTCATACCACTGTTTCCTCTAATCTGAGAGCTTGTTGGATTTAAGGGTTTGGAATCTGATGCAACATTACCTGATGGCAGATCAGTCTTGTTCTGAGTCATATTAATTTGGTTTGACAGACTTTCACTGATTTCATGTATGATCTCATTTCGGTTAACAGATGGCCCTGAGCTTACAATAGTTTCCACAGGTTTTTCATCGCCATTTGGAACTCCAAAAGGCGAGATGGAGACTGTCGATTCAATAGGCATTGGAGTGGCTTGCGGGTTCGTTATTGGTGAATTAGTAACAGGGATGGATGACTGAGATGAAGTAGATGTATCGATGCGGTGCTCGCTGGAATGGGGGTTGACTGAGGGCGACGAGGAAGAATTGGACGGCGGAATTGTCAGTGGCTCAAAATCGGCAACTTCCATTTGGACGCCTGGTTGAGGTAGAAGTTCATGAATCATGTCCATGGCCGCATCTTCATCCAGGTGATACTGAGGAATGACCTCCTGGAGTGCAGAGGCGGCGTTGTGCACCAGTGGCTCTGCCTGACTCAGCTGTTGGTGGAGCTTATACACTGACTTAAAGAGAGAAGGATTAACGGGCACTTTATCTTTTTCTTTCACATAGTACGAGTCAAAGGGTTGGGCCTCTCTGCTATCAGGTGCGAGTGTTGCGTCGTGGAAAGGCAGGTCGCTGAAGTATTGGGGCAAACGAGTTACTT
>NC_091556.1:11443699-11446199 GCF_042767895.1 Penaeus vannamei | reverse complement strand
CTTATACACATACATACACACATATATGCATATATACATACAAATATGCAGTCGTTTATAACTCTTCAACGTTATAAGCATAGAACCGGCACATATAAAGCGTGTTTGGTTGATCAAGGAAGCTTCCAACGCGTTCGAGTTTTCCCAAAGTTCTGGCTTGGTAATGTATTTATTGTATATTGTTTTGTGCAGTGCAATAAACAAGAAAGAAGCGCAAGGAATCTTACAATCACCAGACATTGACCCTACGTACTGTAACTGTAATATAACATTCATTCGTTTATGATGGTGTGTAGTCCAATATTAATATTTAGATGCGTTTTCTCTATCATCGGATGTTTAGAGAACGGCAGAAATGCTGCTACGGAAAATTTGCCAGCCCTGTTAGTGAGGCCCGTTCCTGTTTTGCTGCGAGCCTTCGGAGTCATCGGACAAGCAAACAACCTAAAGAGAGTGATAGGCGGCAAGACTGTAGTTTTTATGTACTCGTGTGTCTCATTGCAAAATAGACTTTAACAATATAAATTAAAATGAACGTAAAACTCATTTAACCATTAAGAGATTAAATCAAACAGAGGCTGTTTATAGAAAGATAAAATATGTATAGATACAAAACAAATAAAAATGTTCCAGGTAGCCCCACAAAATGTTCTCAGATGGTGCACAACTGGAGGTGCTGCGCTGGTAACAGCGAGGACTCGCCAAGTTTGGAGTACCTCACATCCACTACACTATGGTGGGAGGAGCTCATTTTCTAATGATTTTGATAATTTTCGGTCGTTTGATTTATAATTAATAACTAACAACTTATATTTATTTATTCCCTAACATTACATCAATAAAACAGTAATTAATAAATTCATAAAATTCAGAGACAAAATCAGATTCGTCAATCGAGTACGATTCCAAGGAATGGGGGTTGCGTCTTACCTTAGGCAACAGCATAGAAACGTTGGCAGAGTTGCTGTCGCGACCGACCTCGGGTATTAAGAGATTTCTATCGATATCTACTAAGGAATTATAGCAGGAAGATATGATGTAATTAATGAATGAGCATAATGCAATTATACTATTTTCATTATGACCATCACTGTCGTTGTATTACCATTGCTATTATCAATTATTAATATTAATATCCTTTATTATCATTATATTATCATTCATCATTATAATGGTTAATATCATAACTAGCATGGTAGGAATGTGGAAGTCAACCAAGTAACTAATGCAAATACAGTGAAGTAGTTGTTTTTAGGACAATTGAGTTATAACCCATAACTCTAGCATGTGGTGTGGTACCAGCTGCAAGCCATTCAAATCTCAATTACAGTATAATCACACTTTATTTTACACGTAAAAAAAAAAAAAAACATTGGTGCCAGTGTACCCTCCCGGTGTTAGTTGTTTTTATTCAAGCGGTTCGATACTTTGACCCAATGGGTTTTCATATACTTGGCAAATCCGATGCTCTCCTTACAGACTTGAAATAATTTCAGGTATTCAAGTATGGTCTTTTTTCGTCCTTTTTGCCGAAATCGAGTTAAATACATTTCCAAGGCGTTTCAGGACCTCCACTTCTCTCCAGAAAATTTCAAGGCCCGATCACTGGTTTTTAGGTGGTAGCAGCCCTTTTCGATGTCGACTGAAATATTTTTTCACCTTACCTTAGAGAATCGTCAATTGTGACGTAATAATATAATATAACTGAAATTAGATTTTCTGAAAGCTTATTACATTTCACGTAAGATGAGACCGATCTTATTTTTTTCGGAATATTTTTTAAAATATGGCAAGCGTCCAAAAAACTGTGCCAATTTTATTCATACAAATGAATAAACATTTGCCGTTTATGTGGAGTATTTTATTTTCTTTGTTTTCATCATATAAAGTTAGTTTGATCTATGAGCAAAAAAATGAAAAATGCAAACTCACCCCCCCCTCCAAAAAAAATGGATGTACGATTGCCAAATGATCCGGATCACCACCAAAATTTTATGGAATATGTTAGACTACGACATACCTCAGGTAAAATTCTTATCAATATCTGTCCATAACTTTATGAGTTAGAAAAAAATCCTGGATCCGAACCATGGTTCCGATCACCACCCAAGTGTCACGGCGTCTAAGTTAGGTTAAAATACAGCTCTGGTGAAAATCTCTTTATAATGTGTTCATAACTTTTTGGACTATCACGACAAAAACAAACAAGCCATCAACAAACAAACGGAAGTAACAATATAAATAAACAAAAGGTCGTGGAATACACGGAAATGATCTGTATATCCTTACATAACTTGTATACATATTTTACACCGCTCTGTACTTGTATATAGTTATTTCACGGGTGTTACTGTGAAAGTTGCGTGTTTCACCCAATAGTTACTATTTCAGCGCGCCTGAGAAAAATACATGGCAGCCCGGTGTCGCTCAGGCGGAGAAGCATGTGACACTCGTCGGACTCGAGAACGACCATCTTTTCGACCAGTATTATACGTTGTAA
>NC_091556.1:11436199-11438699 GCF_042767895.1 Penaeus vannamei | reverse complement strand
TCCACACACCCACCCACCCACACACACGCATACACACACATACACACACGCACACGCACACGCACGCACGCACAGGCACGCACGCACGCACGCACCCACACACACACATACACACACACACACACTCATCTGTCTGTATGCATATATATTACTTTCTCCCAAATTTTGCATAATTATTATAATGACACTGAAATTAGTATTTGGCAAACAATTTGCACTGCATGATATATAACTAGATAAAGCCATTTCATTCCTTGTTTCATCATTCCATGTCCATTTCTTCATTTATATATACACAGTAAGGGTGATACTTAAATCCAGCATATATTTAACAAAGGTGAAATTAAGGTAAACTGAATCCTTCAATATATACTTCTATAAAACACACTTTTTATTATATATATATCAAAATCTTCTATGTAAAAACATTTTTTCTTGAAGATCTGTGTATCTATTTTCAGTGTGGCATTATCATCTTAGAAAAGAAGCAAACAAACAAAACAATTGCATTTTACCTGTTATATAAACAAGTTTATAGCGATGCAAATGTTCTAAGTTGAAACCTTCTGTAACATAATGGAAAATAATACTGTTTATGTCAGTTTACTAAGTAGAATTTCATATTTTCCATTACTGGATTTGTCTTTATTTGTATTTATATGGCTTCAGCTTATCTACTTTTTGAAAGAAGTAAAAACAGAAATAATTATTTTCCACTTTTGACAATACCTTGTGCACAGAGGAAGATATGCTGTATTTCCTTGATTTATTTTCACTACAAAATCTATTTGTTTAATAGGCTATAAGAAAACTAGCTAAATATTAAAAACAATGACAGGAAGAGTTTTCAAGTAAACATTTTTAATATTGGATATTTAACTACTGCTTTTAAGCACCATTTGATACTGGTTTTAGCTAGTCAAACAATTGTAACATGTTTGTATACATCTGTTTATTTACAATATGATTCCAAATTGTTCATATCAGTAGAGTCAATATGAATATTTGCATTGAAACTGCAGTCATAAACAAAATTGCAAGGAACTTGCACTTACAGACAGTAATAGACATTTTCACAATAACTGTCATTGTGTTTTGTAGCCTATATCAAGAAGTTGCTAATTCACTTCAATATGTCTAGACCAGGATGTTGATTCTGCTAGATGATTTCATTGAGTATGTGCTAACTATCACATTAAATCCTCCAACATCCTGAATGTTAACACATAACAAGAAAAGTTTGTTGTTTCAACTGACAACTAGTATAGTGTACGTACTTCTTTCTGATATTCAAGATGTGATAAGTAATAGCAGCATCATTTGAGATATGAAAGAAAATTTACAAAAGGCCTTACAATTGATTAACACTTTCAGTGAAAATAGCCAACTTTTTAAATTGCACCCAAAATTCAAGTATTGGATGCTAAAAGGGTGGAAACAATTTCATTTCAGGTATGAAATATTAAAAACTATGAAACATTCCCTCATGACTTTTCAATCCTATTAGGAACTTAATTAACCCTATTAGGTTGATAAAAGTGAACACAAACATTTTTTAAGTCTTGGCTTTGTAATTTGCAATGGAATCATGAAAATTAAAGTCAGTTAAATCCAATTCAAATTCAAAATAAACTATATACAATATATGAAAACCGTTATAAATTATTTGAAACTAATATGTGCTGCCCAAAGTAAGAGCTGTGCTATACATCCACACTTTTGCATTACAATCAATTTGTGTCATTAACTCTACCCTTTAATAACTTAAAAAAAAATACTTAGCAAGCAAGAAAAAATGCACCTGATCTCATTATAAGGTGGTGCAGAATTAAGCTTACTTGTGAATATGTCAGAGGAACCATCACAACCTATAATGTAAATCTCAAAAGAATATACAATAAAATGTCATTCTAAAGAAAAAAGTCTAATATGGAACTTCAAAGCAGATGTTTGACATGCAGTGGCTCATTAATTTTGAAGGGTTTCCTCCTCTATATACATCAGATTTTTAAATGATGACTGATCCAGAAAAGGTCCAGCTAATCAGGAAAATGGGAACTGACAATATACAGCATCTACATTTAAGGTCATCTTTCACAGCTGAAAAACCTGAAGTCTGCATACCATAACAACCATCCTACATAATTCAATAACATATACAGTTACTGGGCCATACCTTTTACAAATAGTTACCAAACTTTTACACGCAATATATCAAAGATGCTAATCCAAAACGAGGAAAATCATACACATTAGAAATGAGGAAAACAAAGTATATGACTGGACAAGAAATGGAAGAAGATATTATAATCTGGTATAATTATATCACCATAACCGACATCTTTCCATTTTTAAACACCTACAACCTAGCTCATAAAAAGGCTTGAATGGAATATACAAAAAATTATTTATACTTTATATATATATATATATATATATATATATATATACATATATATATATATATTATATATGTATATATATATATATATATATTCAT
>NC_091556.1:11401199-11423699 GCF_042767895.1 Penaeus vannamei | reverse complement strand
AGGGAATATTGTAATGATAGAACGAACTCCTACATAGGCCTATATGTTTCTTAAAAATCAATCTTACACACAATAATGATAAGATGAAAAGGATAAATGTAACTGCAAACATTTAAATATGAAGCCATCAACAACAACAAAGTAGCATTTACCGCTGATAGATATTGCAATTACATTAATAGTGGCATCAGCGATTGTAATGGGAAGTTGTAACTATGACAAAAGATACAAATGCCTATGGAAATTTTGATGATAATGATGATGATATGCTGGTGCTTGCTGATGAATTCTAATGGTTGAAATGACAACTATCAAAGACTATAACAATGAGACAAACAACAAACATGGTATTAATATTTTCAATGAACAAAGACAAAAGAGAAACAAAGGAACAAAATAACAAAATAATATGTATCTAATGGTATTAGTTCATTACCATCTGTAAGTGCACTAACAATGAATCACATACAGTATTTGAAGACTTCATATCACCATCTCCATTCACATGTAATTCACAAATACATTACCTGAACATCTAGAACTGCCACCTTCTGGTATACAAGCAATGTAATATGGAAAAGCATATGTGAGCTGATATAACCTGGCTACTTCACCTCCCATTACTTACATATTCTATATTCTATAAGTTCTTTCATGTACATAGATATACATATGTGTGATAGTCTTATCTATAAATGAAGAAGCTGTGATTGTGTGTCCACATGTGATTTTTTTTTTTTTTTTTTGTCTGCATGTTAAGTTATATGTGCATGTTACGTATGTATGTATAGATATCTACTTCTGCACTCAAATGTCCACTATGTAATGATATCCATCAGTATCTGTATTACACATACTGTATATACAAAATATATGTACACATGTAACCATACATACTTTTATATCTTATGTGATACACATATAGATGCACATTCAAGCATTATTTGTATGTTTGTTAATTTTTCACATGAATATTGCTACTCCTGTAATTTTCTCTTTCATGATCTTTCAAGATGAATGTTTCTTAAAACTGGCATTATATGGAAAATAAAAAGAAATTAATATTTATACATTTGATTTTATAAATCTTCAAAACATTCTTCCTTAACATACTGAGGTAAAAAAAAGAAAAAAGAAATTAAAAAAAAGAAAAAAAAGAAAAAGAAAAAAAGGGATGCTCCTCTGTTTCAAACCAGAGATGATCTGAGTAAAAAAAAAAAAAAAAAAAAAAAAAAAAAAAAAAAAAAAAAGCACAACCAAATTAAAATATAAATAATGACTCATTCACTAAACCTATAAACCAGTGAATATTTTGCTTTCTTAAAGCCATTACTATAGGATATGAAAATGAGACGATAGAACAAACCTGCTGAATAATTTTAAGACTTCCGTCGCCTATCAACTGATCCCTTCCCGACACACACATATGCAAGGACAGATGATGATTTGGCACAGCACTATTCCTCCTCGGAACAGCCAAACATTTGCAAAAGATGAGATTTTTTACCATTAAACTTAGTATAAACTTTACAGGCCAAGAAACACTGGCTGCTAAATCTATACTCTTTCAATGGAATACAGAATCTGTGATAACCTATTTACATCTTTCTGACATGGAATAATAGTCATAACTACATTTGCATACACAATACACTCATGATGTTATGAATCTGAAGTGTGATGTAATGATGTCTAACATAGACAAGAACACCTGTGAGAGACCTAAGAGAAGTAGATCCATGAACATTTATGTCAATGATCAAATTTTTCTCTAATGTCTTGAAATATCTTGATGAGACTATCTAACCCTAACATGATTCCCTCATCTGGGCCATGGTACTTTTTCGCATCACCCATACCCTTGTGAGTAGCATGAGCAAAATCTATGAGACGGATGTCGACGCGTGGTTTGCACTCCCTGTGTCTGTGCCGACCTTTTGCCTTGTATGGAGGTTCGCCTTCATTTCTGCTGATCTGTTCTCTTGGCGCCTTCCCACCCCCAGTCATCAGTGTTTCTCTCATATATGCTGGGTGTTTGGCACTTAGGGACGATGCCGTGGCCTCCTTAGATGGCCAACTTTCACGGTGGGTTGTGCTGTCATCTTGCCGTGTCTCCGTCCATGTCTTTACTCTTGCGTTATCTGGGGTTTTGTTATCCTTCTCTCTTTCACTTTCACGCTGATGGGGTTTTAAATGACAAGGATCATTTCCATCATAAAGGATTAATAATGAAGAAGTAAAGAAACGAACTGAGTCAAGTTTAGAAATAATAGTGTGTAATTCTTCTAACTTGCTAATAATTATTTCCAATATATCTAAACGAAGTCTTCGACCATTATGTAGAAATTGCCATAAAGTCTGTTTGAAGCCATCTTCTGAAAGCTGGCGGCCATAATACTTGTTCTTGCATACATAACAATTTTCTTCCTTGTTGTATACCTGGAAAATAAATATGCACAAATAAACTTTTGACCGTATCATGTAATTTCCTATAAGACCAATTTCCTATAGACTAATAAATTGAAAATTGTGTTAATAATATCCCAGGTGTGTGGCACATAGGCCAGGCACACATGAACAGTGACAAATGTCCATATTTGTCTTTTGATTTGCTTTATTTGGGCCAAGAGCCTTGTGACATGAACATGCCATCATCGGACAAAATGGCGGCAGGCCAGGTGACGCAAAATTGTAGTCATGAGCAAAGGCTAGGGTGATGGAAAAGACTTGCCATGATTGCATAAACCTCTTGGAGTGTGATTAGACTTAGAAGGAGGCTGTTGCATTATTCCCATTGAAAAACAAGAGTGGAATGTATCGTGCATAAGTCATGACTGGTCTAGGGAGTATGCTATTTCCATGCTTAACATCATATTCTTGGCACGGGTTGTAATGGAAAATTGAAAATCACAAAAAAAAATAAAATGTATAACAAATAACAAAATGTTACTTTTTTCATGAACTAACTTTATTTATTACATAAAGAGATAATGTAGTCTGTGCATACACAAATAAAGCAAATCAAAAGAAAAACATGGAAATTGGAAAATGGCAAAAAAGCTAAAAAAGTTTACACAATATAACTTTGCAAAGGGGAGACACACAGTCTCATCATCGCATGCCCAGGATAGCAGTCACTTATGTAACCCACTGCCCATATTTTTGGCTATGTGATTGCCGTGAAACAACCGCATTCAAAGGGTTTTTACCTTGATAATAATCAATAATCATAATACAGTAACATATGAATGAGAACTACATAAATATTTAACAACAAATATCAGATTTGTTATCTTCCTCACTTTTGGACTCTTAATGTTTGTTGTCAAAACAAATATTTGATGGGTGATCTTGAATTAGAAAGCCTACAGTATACGTACACAAATGAGGAAATTACTAATGACTGGTAGAGCCCACCTCAGGTTATTTCTCTGGAGGAGCAAGGGCATAGGTAAACTACTTATACAGTTAAACAGCACCAGGTATACCTGTATGGACTTTTGCAGCATTTGATAATGACCTTGTGCATATATATGAGTTAATGAATGTCCAAAGAAAACTTTTATAACAATATCAGAAAAAATGTAAGTCACAATAATTTATGATGATATATATTGTAAATTTTACTTTTAAAATGTGCTTTTATTTACATTTACACATGAAACATGCTTTCCATAAAGACTCCTTAGTAATATGCTGCAGCTTATAAAAGGGTCTGCAGGTATAAAGAGTATACAGTACAAACATTAAAAAAAAAAAAAAAGTATAAATAATGATAATAATATTTTAGTTTGGCTTTGTTATAATGGTCGGCACAGTCCACTGTCATCCACTTTGTTTTGATTTGAAATTTGTTGTTTCTGTTGTGAAGAGCACTTCAATACCAAAGGCATCGCAGAGCCAAATTTTAAAATTTCAGAAGAATAAGTGAGATATTGATTATTTTATGCTGAAGATGACAGTACACAATGATACTTGCTCCAAAATGAAAACTACATGGAATTTTGAAAATCTGTCATATGCAAGGTCTTCATAAAGATTTGAAACAGCTATTGTACCTTTTTTATGTGTCACCAGTAAAAAATGCAACCTGCAATTGCTACAGTAGGTTGTAGGTGCCATAAATATGTGGATAACCAACTCCACCCAGGACTGCAAAAACGACTGAGCACCACTGGCCCAATGGCCAAATTTCTAAAAGTCATTCCAATGAACAATTTTGGTCTAGGATAACTAATAATTTTTCCTTTACATTAAAATGGGTTTATTGATATGGGGATCATCTGGTCATTTTTCAGCGTTTTTTGCCCATCTTGCCGAAATTGAGTTAAATGCATTTACAAGGAGTTTGAGGGCCTACGATTCTCCCCTGGAAGTTTCATAGCCCGATTACTGTTTTTAAGGTGATAGCAGCCCTTTTCGATGTCGACCGAAATATTATTTTTTTTCACCTTACCTTGGAAAATCGACAAATGCAATATAATGATTAGATGTAATAAGAAAATTAGATGATTTTCTGTAAGCTTTTTAAATTTAATGTAAGATGAGACCAACCTTCATTTTTTCGGAATAATTTCGAAAAAACAATAACAAAGAAATTTTTCATACAAATAAACATATGCCGTTCAAATGGAGTATTTTCTTTTCTTTATATTTTCATCATATATAGTTAGATTGATCTATGAGCAAAAAATATTGAAAATGCAAACTCTCCCCCTCACTCAAATTGGGGGTAGGATTGCCAAATGATACGGATCACCTGCAAAATTTTCTGGAATTTTTTTTTTTTTTCTTAATCTGCCCATAACTTTTTGAGGTAGAGAGAGAGAAAAGAAAAAAAAAAAAAAAAAAAAAAAAAAAAAAAAAAATCCTGGATTTGAACCATAGTCCATCACCACCAAAGTGTCATCGGCATCTAAGTTAGGTTAAAACACACCTCTGGTAAAAATCTCATTAAAATGTGTTCATAACTTTTTGAAATATCAGACAACACAAACAAACAAAAAACAAAAACAAAAACAGAAGTAACTATAAATAAACAAAAAGGTCATGGAATACACGGAAATTATATGTATATCTTTACATACCTTATATACATATTTTGGCGCCGCCCTGTACTTGTATATCGTTATTTCACAGGTGTTAGTGTGAGAGTTGGGTGTATCATCCTGTAGAGTTAAACACTTTGGACCCTTGCATAAAAAAAATGTGTGCACAAAGGCCTTTCAAACACTCAAGACCTCCAAATATCAGGGTAGACTGTGATATTCGGTGGTCTTGAGAACAATCATTTTTTCGACCAATATTATACGTTGTAATACCCCATTATTGCAACAATAAAGGTAAATAATAGTTAATTATATCATATAGAAGTATTTCCAGCATGATTTGTTATCTATAATGTAAAATAAATAAAGAGGAAAAAGATCACAATATTATGGTACTTCATATTTTCACGCATAGCACATGCATTTTCAGTCCACTTTTAACGTATTATGACTCACTGTGTATGCTACAATAAGGATTTGCAATATTTTCATAAGCCATTATGAAAACAATCAATGGGTAATATGGATAGAGATAGCTGTTGAAGAAGGAGAATAATCTGAGGAATGAGATAAAGGGACTAGGGCAGGTGATGAAGATTTAGACTGGAAAAGGAATTTGACTTGAGGAGAGGGAAGAGATACTAGGAGAGATGTTGAGACATCTTGAGATGATGGGAGGGTAGCAGAGTGAATGACAATTTTGATAGAGGTAGTGAAAGAAAAATCTTCTCTTCGTGATTCCTCTCTGGCCTCACGAAGAGTGGGACTTAGGTTTGAATCTGAGAATTGCTACCTCACATTCAAGATTATAGACAGGGCAACTCCTATAAAATACATTATGGGAGCCACCACAATTGGCACACATACATGACTCAGCAGAGCAATTTGAATGGTCATGACCAGGTTGGGCACACAGAGGACAGCAGGCTATGGAGCGACAGTGTTTGGCTGGGTGGCCAAAAATGCCAATATTTTCTACATTGATGAGGAAGGGGTTGATATGGTTGGACAAGGCAGGACACTCAACCAATATAAATTTCATGGGGGAGGTCATGTCTGTGGAAGCTAATTTTGGCAATATTGGCGTAGAATTTACGATGGCCTCTGGGAGAAATAGTGGAGCACTTTACTGCCACTGCATCATAATCAACAAGGGAAGTAGGCCTTCACTTCCTGACCAGTTCTTGTCAAAGATAGGACAATCAGTTGGGGAGACAGAAACAGTTCCTGTATTAACCCCTATGATACGTTACAGTCCTATCATAGAAAAGTCAGGGTCAAGGACTGGGTGACATGAACATGCCGTCATCGGGCAAAATGGCTGCAGGCGAACTTGATGTCAAAAGTGAAAGCCATGGTGATGGAAAAAACTTCCCACGAGTGCACAAACCTCTTGGAGAGTGATTTGACTTATTTGGCACTTAGAAGGTTTTAGCATTATTCCCATTGATAAACAAATGTGAAATGCAATGTGCATAAGCCATGACTGGAAGAGCACCAGCTCCAGGGAGGACACCATTTTCATGCTGAGCAACGTATTCCTAGCCACTGTGACTGGCAGTGTAGGTTGTATTGTGCAAAATTGTAAATTACGAAAAAAAAAAAAAAAAAAAAATCAGATATATAACACACATAACCAAATGTTTCTAGGACGAAGAGTGTAACACTGTACTGCCACTGCATCATATTCATCAAGGCAGGAAAGTAGGTCATTTTCACAGTCTGACCAATCCTTGTAATATATGGGACAAGCATTTGGGGGAATAGAAACAGTTCCAGTACAAGTATTAAGAGTTGGGTGAGGTTCGGCAGGAAAGGGTTTGCTTGGGCTTCAGATGTAACCGTGACAAGGTGTGAACAATCAGAGCGACTGCCAAAGGTAACCTTGCCTACTCGTTACTGGAAGCACTGTTAAAAGAGAAGGGTATTCTCAGAATACAGGGCTGTGGGGGGAATCACAAAGAATTGATCCAACTTGGCTGGGCCAATTAGAGTACCCAGAAGGTTTGCAGAGGTAGATGTAGTTGAAGGACGAAGGAGAGAGGAAGATGGGGTGGAGTAAAGTGAAGTAGTTCTGCTTGGGGGGGGGGGGACAATAAGGATGAAGAGTAGTAATAAGGGAAGAGGGGGTTCACATTGAAGAGGGTTGTGCAAAATGTTGTGGATGAGGAAAAGCTATTTTCTAGGGGTTGAGTAATAACCTTGGTAGATGTTCCAGAATGGTTCAGAGTTGTTCGTAAGCGTCAAAGAGGGGTATTAGCATCAGTGGTCGGAGCCGTGGTCAAAGGAGGGGCAGGGGTCAGAAAACCATCAAAATCAAATTCAGATAGGCTATTTGATGAGGGGGAAAGCCTTAATGCCTCCATTAAGGGTAAAGAATCTTCATTACTGGCCATGGTGAGCCTGAATAAATTGGGGAAAAAGAAATGGTCTACCCCTTAGGGTCCTCCATATGGGGTAAGGGCTAAGTAATTATGCAAGGGAATACCGTGCCCATGGCTCCCAGAGGCTGTTCGTGACTGATGCAAAGCCAGCCTTTCCTCCTTTCAGAACGGCTCTCACACCTTAGGAATGGGATAGAAGGGAATAAAGAAGATACGGAAGAGGAAAGAGAAGAAAGGACCAAGCAAAATTAGTTGAGGCAAGGGCTGAGGCCCAAGGTAGGGGTAATCCTCCACATTAGGTCTCAGTCCCCGTCTCCCAAGCCCTCCCACGATGACAACAAGATAGGTTTTGGGAGGGCCATCTGGATAAAGCAAATCAAAATACAGATATGGACATTGGAAAATGGCATAATAGCAAACACCCTCCTGGGTGTTCATGTGTGACTGGCCTACACAATGCATGCCTGAGATGTTGGCTATTTACATAACCCACTACCTGTATTTTCAGCACCGTGATTTCCCGTAACGCAACCAGATCCAATGGTCTAATTCATCTGAGGTGCCATTTGACATACCTATATATTGACTGCCAGCTGCAGCACAGCTATAGCAGTTCTTGGCAACCTCAATTAACTCAGTGCTACCAAGTGCAGAGAACACTTACAGAGCTCCCAGTGCTATTGACCTTTTATTTGTTCCTAATTGTACATTTTTCTCTGTGTCTTGCAGTTTTGCTAAACTCTGTGCTTTTTATGACCTTGGTTGTGTGTTTCCTGTTTCGTTAATTTTAAAGAGTCTATACTCTCTTAGGGAGGGGTGTAGGGGGAATATGATTAGGAGGGGGATGGATATCAGCAGTCACTTCGAGTGTGGAGGGAGAGTTTTGTGAGACAAAGGTTTTCTTATGAGGAGGGGAAGAGGAGACTGGTGTCTGAGGAATAAAGGTAGGTGGAGGTGAGCGTGCAGTAGGGGAAGAAGGGGGGAACGTTTGGTCAGTTGCGGGTAGTGCGGGGAGGGAGAGGGGACAGTGTTGGGGCTGTAGTTGGGATTGGAGCTGTACCTGAGATTAGGGTGTCTGGGTTTAGAGTAGCAAACGAATTTGACTGGGGGAGGTCCAATATATAAGTGGAAGTGGGGAAGTAAGTAGGTATAGGAGAGGGCGTAGTAACATCTTGAGGTGGAGGTGGAGGAGGAAGGGTAGAGCGAGCAAAATTACTAGAGTATGGAGTATAAGAGAAACCTTGTTGGCGTGCTTCCAGTCTGGCTTCACGTAGAATGAGACCAGTTTTGTATCTGAGAGTTGCTACCTTAGACTCAAACTTGTAAGTGGGACAGCCTCTATAAAATACAATATGGGTCCACTGCAGTTAGCACATGTGCGTGTTTTTGCAAGGCAGTTTGACTGGTTATGACCATGTTGGGTATATATAGGGCATCACTCTGTGGAGCGGCAGTTTTTGGCAGGACTTCCAAATTGCCAATAGTTTTGACATTGATGGGGAGGAGGTTGGTATGGTTGAACAGGGAGGGATTGTCCACCAATGTAGATACAAACGGGAAGGTCATGTGTACTGAAAGTAATTTTGGCATTGTTGGTGGGTTTCTTTCGATGACCTCTAGGAGGAATGGCGTAGCAATGTACTGATTTCAGGTCTTGGTCTTTGAGGCATTCGAGTAAGTCTCCTCCCCAGTCTGACCAATCTTTGGTATCGACGGGGCAGTTTGCTGGGGATATAGAGACAGTTCCGGTACAAGTATTAAGAGTTGGATGAGGTTCTGCAGGGATGGGGTTGCCAGAGTGATCAGTTGGATTTGATAATGCTATAGCTCTAATTTCAGATCTGACTGTTACAAGATGGGAGCGATCGTATCTGGTTTAGAAAGGGACTCTGCCCACTTGTTTTTGGAGGCATTGTTGAAAGAGAAGAGTGTTGCCTGAGTAAGGAGCTGTATAAGGGATCATGAAAAATCGGTCCCATCTAGCTGGGCTAAATATAGTATTTAAGATATTTGTAGGGTTGGTGATAGTGGACGATCGGGGACATGTGGAAGAGGGAGTATTGTTGAGGGGGGTAGTATTACAGAGAGATGGAGAATAAGGCTGTAGGGTAGTAATAAGGAAAGATGGGGTGTTTGGTAAAGAAGGTTGTGGGGGTAGAGTTGATGAATTGGGAGGGTAGGAATGTCTTCTGGAGATTGAGTCTCGGCTTGGATGGGTAATGCACCAGTAGGCATTGAGGAGTGGGTAGTAGTTTCAGTGTTCGGAGTCTTGGTCAAAGGAGAGCCTGATGTAGGGGAGCCAGGAGAGTTTGAATTGGTGGGGCTATCTGATGAAGGGGCAAGCCTCATTGCTTCTAATAAGGGTATTACATTTTCATTACTGGCCATGGGATGCCTTGATTATGTAGGGGAAATAAACAGTGCCCATGGTTCCCGCAGGCTGTCCAGGACTGGCACTAGGTCAGCTTTTCATCCTTTCAGCACGGCTCTTACACTTTAGGAAGTAGATAGTAGAAGGGGTTGGAGAAGGGACGGAAACAAAAAGCTGGAGGGGGAAAAGACCATGCAAAATTAGTTGAGTCGAGGGCTGAGGCCCTAGGCAGGGGAGATCCCTGCACTGGGTCTCAGTCTCCATCTCCTAAGCCCCCCACAACAACAACGGGCAAGGGATTGGGGGGTTAATGAGGGGGAAGGGTAGGAAATCAAGGGATATATATTCTTAAATTAAAAAATGGATTTACGGATTTTACTCTCTTTTTTATGTTTTATGTTTCAATATTCCGCAGCTTTTGAGACCAAATTTGTGAAGATAGCCCCATAAGAGAAAATGTCTGTGTAGTTGATTCCTTGTCCCAGAGGATTATGAATTATGTGTTGAAAAATATCTGAATGAACATCGATGAATTCCTAAGACACCTATGTTAACTTTGTCTTTAAATTTGCTTTAGTTTTCCAATAGAAAAAGGGGAAAAATCAATTTCAACTTTTTTTTTTTTCTTTAAAAATTTGAATCAAAAAGACGTGAAATTCAAAACAAAGCCAACACTGATCTATGCACATCTTTAAAAGATTTAGTGATACATTAGAAAATTGAATCATTAAAGAACTCTGGTACAATGGATCATTTGAAGCTTGAAAAATGAGAGAGTAAAAAAACGAACAAATGAGATGGATATTTAAGTTCATTTTCTGTAGTCTTTTATTTATGATTTTTTGTCATCTCTTTGCTGTAGAAACTAACAACATTTCTCCTTCAAACACACTTTGTTGCACAAATCTATTATTATTAATATCTAATTTATAGAAGCAAACAAACAAATGACTCCCGTGAAAAGAGGCAAATTTGAACCCAAGACAACATGACCATTTTATAAATCGGTTGTTTTTTGTCTTAGATCTCTTTTACTTGTGTTTTCTTTAGAGTAAATTTGTATATATCTGTATATGTATGCAAATTTGTTTACATGTGCATATGCACGTATATTAACCCATTTACGACGGGTGTCCCACATGAGACACCCTGGCACATTATGCTATCTTTTCTTTAAAATCATCAAACCATGTGTCCCTGCCTTGAAACAAGCCATTAATGTTTAGTAATGAGTGGTGTACTAGTTATAGAGGGACTTTGGAATTGTTTCTATGCTCATTAGAAATAACCATTCAGAAAGTGTTATTTGAAATACAAATCCCTTATATTCATTTGTCATGAATGCTTCTTCTTGTGATGTAATAATAGATATCAGATATTTGTAAGTCTATTCTGTGAGTTTACACAAATAAACTATTTCATATGCAATCTTTACATATTTTTTTTTTTTATAACTAGTAAAATAAATTTATTACAAAATAATTATGTTTAACAATTCATTTGGGTTCAAATGAAAGAGCAAACATAAAATGACTGCAATCAGAAAAGCGTAACCCAGTGGTGCTTCTTGCACCTCTTAGACCGGGTCCCCCTAAGAGGCCCCTCTATGCAGCTGGAATGTCCACCCAAAGTACACATCTGCTCGACATGATTATATTTTTTTGTAACTGTTCAAGTATCATTATCAAACCCTAACTATACTTGTATGATGTATATGTCAAAATCAGATCATATTTATATTTCATGGAATAAAGGTACAGTCAGACTACCCATAAATTTGTGAAATACAGTGATCTTTAATGTTATTTACCCATTGATGGACTCAATCCACTGGACTTTCGCCCACACATTCGATGAGGTGGATACCCACTCGTCCATTGATGGACAAATGGAAATATTGCGCACATTTTGAGGCTCTACAGTATGCATGGTATGTATATATTCTCATTTGAAATAATTAATATCATTACATATTCTAAAATTATCCATAATTATTCATATTCAGTTTTACATCAACATTTTCATGTAAATTTAAGGTAAGATATGAATAAAAAGTAAAAACAATAGCACTGACCATCGATTCTCATTTGACTGACGAATATAAATAAACGTGTAGCCACCACCTTCAAGATGAAACCACAGATACCATGAATATTCAAAATGTGGAATTATGAAGCAAGTTGCTCCATCCTAGAAAAGATTAGAACTCCGAAAACATGAAAGAATAGCAAGAGTTAAGGAGAAGATTTCAGGATCCACAGTGAAATTCTGCGATTCTGATGCCATGATTCCACTGGACAAAGATGGTTATGGTAAAAAAAAAAGCTAAGAATGCTTATGTAAAACAATATTGCAAAGGGGAGGCATAGTCTTGTCACTGTACATAAGTGTTCGTGTGCACCTAGCCTAAACGTCGCACACCCGGCAGGGCGGCCTGATGTAAGCCTAATGCCTGTATTTAGGTCCATGTGATTGCTGTGAAGCAGCTGGATTCAAGGGGTTATTAAGTAGCTCTGGCATCCATATAGACTCAGGGGTGGACAGTTACATTTCAAAGGTGGCCTTGGAGACCTCTGTTGGGTCCTTACATCCAAAGAATCTGGTGTCCTTCCAGATAAAAGAACTAGATAATAATTTTTATAGTTCACAACCATGGTTTCGGATAACATGACCATACCTCCAAAAACAAAACAGAAGCAGACACCTACTGATAACAGTCATAAGGATACCAAATGATGTCATATCTAGGTAAGTTAGAACGTTGTTTAGCTGCTGACCTTATAAACAAACAAATAACTGGAGGGATTCCATTAATTCTTGCAACTGTAGAAATAGCTGATCTGGCTGTATTGGGACAACTGTAACTAAATCCAGAACCATCTGCTTTTCCCTTAAAGAATAAATTGAGTAAATGATCTAAAAGCTTATTTAAATGGGGTGAAAATGGATTAATCTTTACTCGTAAACAAAAGTCATTCCATATTTTGATATGCCTAACATATGCCACAAGTGTTTTCTCATTCCAGGCTTTGAACAGAAAGTTTGTAACCCTGGCTGAAAAACCGGACTTTCTGAAAGCCAGAGGCCCCACTGTCAGTTGCAGATTCCTGATTGGATGGATTTATTGTGGATCTTGAGACAGGTGCAAACATTTGTGTGGAAGAAGACAAGGAGTTTCCTTCAAGAAGCTCAGAGCCTCTGGTAACCATAGTTGAGTTTGCCACATTGGAAGTATTGTATTGATGCTTTTTCCACCTTTAATTTTCAAATGACGTCTCTTATGACTCTAAAGGGGGGGGGGGGAGCATAAAGGCAAGAAGTCATTATTCCATCTAATTGAAAATGCATCTGTACCTAGTGCCTCAGGGTCTGGCTTCCAAAAAAATGGCAGTTGAGCGTTACTTCAAGTTGCAAAAAGATCAATAAAGGGTTCACCATAGAGTCCGCAAATGTCTCTAAATATGTCAGCTTAATGGTTAAAAAGCAAAATAAATGTGCTAGACATCTAAGGTCATATAGCACTACAGGAAAGTATATTAACCCCCGGGATCCAGATGACGTTGCAGTCATGTCAAGGAAAATCTTGGACAGCTATACGGATGACATGAATGAAACATCAAGAGTGAAGGCCAGGGTGACGGAAGACTCGCCACGAGTGCACAAACCTCTTGGAGTGTGATTTGACTCATTTGACACTTAGAAGGGGGCTTTGGCATTATTCCCATTGATAAACGAATGTGGAATGTAACTCAGGTTATATTACGGAAAATTGAAAATTACAAAAAAATGAGATATATGACACAAATAACCAAATGTTCCTTTTTTTTTTCTTGCTATTTACTACATAGAGAGATGATATGGAGTCTGTGCAAGGAAAATAAATAATTACAATCTGGATAAAGCCAATCAAAAGACAAATATGGACATTGGAAAATGGCCATAAAGCTAAAAAAGTTTTCACAAAATAACTTCTCAAAGGGGAGGTGCAGAGTCTTGTCACCACTCATGGGTGCTCATGTGCACCCGGCCTACACACCACACGCCCGGGATGCTGGCTACTTACATAACCATTGCACCCGGATCCAAGGGGTTAAAGGAGGGGAGAAAGGTGATAGTTGCAATGCATCAACTATCTAGAGTAATCTTGAAAGGTTAAAGATGGGTAAGGGAGTTGATGTGTGAATGGGCTATAGTGGGTCTAGGTAAGGGAATTACATAAGGGTTTCATGTGTGTATCCAGGAGGGAGTGGAAATGATAAGAGGGGATGGAGGAAGGGAGGATGTACATGTAGTTGGGAGTTGAGGGGGATGGGTTGAGTTGGGAGGGAGTAGGAGGGAGGGGTGTAGGGGGAATATGAGTAGGACGAGGATGGATATCGTTAGTATCATGAGGATGGAGGGAGGGAGGACGGATATCAGTAGTAAGCAGAATTGGTTAGGTTGTGTTGAGAGGGAATAGGAGGAAGGGGTGTAGTAGGAATATGAGTAGGAGGGGGATGGATATATAGCTTTGAATATCTTCCATAGTTTCTGCAGTGGAGTTGGTTGGAGAGTTTTGTGAAACAAAGGTTTTCTTATGAGGGGGGAAGAGGAGACTGGTGTCTCAGGAATAAAGGCAAAGGTAAGTAGAAGTGAATGTTTTTTTTTTTTAATTTCTCCATAACTACATAGGTGATCCTAATGGTTTTTGGATTATTTGAAAGCTAAATCTATTAGCTATTTTTTCATTGAGCAATTCAATTTTCCTTTCAGGTGATAGAAGTCCATATTCATATTTCATATTCATTACAATAAGTGCTGTGTTCCTTAGAACTTCTAAATATCTATACTTAAAAGGTGGTTAGGGTACTGCTTCTCCTGCTGCAACTGTTATTTATGAAACTGGATAAATTTCTGATTGTGATCTCATTCTTTTGTAATAATTGTAAACCCAATCTTCTGAATTTATCTCCTTTCCTTTTTGTATTTTTTATCGTCATATCCTTGGAAATTAATACAAAACTCAAGAATTCTTTTTCATGACTGGGCACAAATTCTGATTTCTCTAAATCAATTGTGAAACCTAACTGATCCAATGTTGATGCAATGTATTTCACACCTATCAATTCTTTCTTAGAATTTACTATCACAAGACAATCATGAACACTGAATGTTCAGCTAATCACACTGCCAGTCATGTACAATGTCACTACTTGGCAGGCAGCCATGGAAGAATTAGGCACCACTATAGTACATATGCACTAGTACATGACTTTGCACAATACAAAGCATTACACCTGTAATCCCTGTTGAGAGCAAGACTCACCATTCCGATTGGTGTTGTTCGGGAATTTCTGTTCTTTGGCAGGTATTATGATGTTAACAATATACTTTTACTAATTATTAAACAAAATCGGTCAGCATCTTACATATCTGCCAAAACCTTTTGAAATTATTTTCCCTAGATTTGTTCAATTCACAATGGGCGACCAAAACATTTAAATAAAATCAATTTGGTCATCCAGCAGCTATTCTACACAATCTTGAGAAATTAACAGCAGCTCCAAACTAGTCATCCCACTGTGCACGGGAGACCGAATTGTCCACCCCTGCGAGTACCCAACAATGATTCAGCAAAAAAACAAATGCTAGGAAGACCACTGTGATCATCCCCTCCCCCCCCCCCTCCACCACACTGACCATTTTGTTCTCTTTATAACTGATTAGTGGCGCTCCATCATCCTTAATCCCTCCCCAAACTCACTATGAGAAGTAGAAAGCCCCAATGAACCTCTCTGTCTTCTCTCTTGATTACCTATCTTTGCCCTTTGGCTTTTCCCTATTTGAAAAATATTTGGTATTTTCAACATGAGATACATTTTATGGTGTAAAACTCATGCCTCCTAGTCCTCTGGCTTTTCCTTTCTGCCAGCATGTATTTTCAACCTTGTTTATTTCATGTTTTATAAATACTTAATGTTTTGTAAATATTACTATGAAATACTTTCTTTTCTGAAAATTGTTCCTTATAATTTGCCTACCCATTTGACCCTATACACACCCATTTGATCTTATCTATTGAAGAAAATAAGGTGGGCAGAGATGCCATAGGTCTGTTAGGACATACTCTTAAAACTATAGCTGAAAGCTAAAAATCTGATGGAGTTTTCGGCTCCAGAGGACACAGTAGTCTGAAATCTTAAAAGGACTTAGTACAGGTTAAGCTATTATCTTCACCATTTGCTGACTCACACAATTAATTTGTTAGCTGATTTGTGTTTGATTAGTAACTCCATTACACCAATTTTTAATGGCTTATATCTTTGGCCATTCCTCCAAAATGTTGTCTTCTTAGATCTGATGGATATGGTATTGTATTCTACTGTCACATCCTGATTTACTCTATTTTCCCATGGGCATAAGTAATCAATGCCTCTCTGACATGTTTGACATATCAAGAGTACATAAACTCCATCTTTTCATACTAGTGGCCTCTTGTTATTTTTTTGCAATAACATTCTGATCATATCTTAAACATTTACTTACTTCTATGTACCTCAGTTTTTCTCTTGTATGGTTTTGAAAAGTTCCACTGAGGAGCAATCAGGATTTGTGTAGAGGTTGATTTCTCCTTTGCATAAGCACACAAAGGTTTTGTGTCCCTAGAAGTTTTCTAAGGTTGAACCCGTTGCAAAAGCTTTTAGACGGAGATTGACTTGGTGGGTCTTTTGGGAGGGCCTCTTGTATTATTTCCCTTGGTAAACCTGGGGGGACTATATCATCTGTGAGCCATACCTGGGAGAGTTACCACTCAAGTGAAGGTAATGCCTGGATCTTGGTCCATGTGATTCACAAGGCATACAACAGATACAACAGGTTAATGATACCCTGTGTAGAATGTCATGTGTATGAAATTCCCTTCCTAGACACTCATCTTGATCACAATACTTATTTCTTATATACTATCCTCATTTTGTGCACTTTAAAATCCAAATCTAACAACCATGACTTACAACCAAAGTGATTGTGATCTTGCATCAGTAATACTGACTTGATCTGGAGATGCTATGCTTCAGAAGCCAGCAAATTTAGCAATATACTTTATAGACTATTTTCTTTGCGTGAATCATGCTAGACTCACATTTTTCAGGTCAATGAATTGGGTGAACCGGGTCATGCTCATACTGCTCCTAAACTGGGCCACTAACACTTCTTTGCATTCCCTTGTTTAATATCTTTTGAACGCCCCTGGTCTGCTCATTTTCAGCTCCATGACTGATTAATCATTTCACAAAAAAATATGGACAAGGGCTGGGAATATGACATCATGAAGAAATTTGATTGGGGTGACGGGAATAAATCTCCATGAGTGCACAAAGCTCTTGGAGGAAGATCTGACTCAGTGGGCTTTTAGGAAGAGGTTTTTGTATCATTTCCACTGGTAAAAAAAGGTGGAATGTACCATCTATGGGCCATGGCTAGAAGAACACCAGGTTCAGAGAGGACATTACTTCCATGCACAGTATCCTATTCCTGCCCAATCTGACCAGTGGTTCAGGGTGTGTTAAAGAAATCCATGTAAAGCAAATGAAAGAAAGAAAGAAAGAAAAGACAAATAACAACATGTTACTTCTTGTTATTGTTATTGCACAAAATTTTAGACTACCTACAGAGATGAGATGGAGTCTGTCCAAGGAAAACATTTATTTCCATCTTGATACATTTTATCAAACGACAAATAACCCTTAAAAATGTAAGAGGGGAAAAAATACTAATGCAGAAAAAAAGAAAATAACATTGTAAAGGGGAGGCCCGGATTCTAGAAACCACACAAGAGTGTTCATGTGGGCCAAGCTTACAAGCCATGCACCCAGGAGAGTTGCCTCTACAGTAATCCTAATGCCTGGACCTTGCTCCATGTGCAGGTAGCAAGGTACCAAGATTCAATGGATTAAGTATGCATTATTTACTTTAGTGATCATTACTCTATATAGTAATTGGTCAGTCTATTGCCTTCCTTACCCTACATTGTTTTACTATACATTCCTCAGTTCAGTCTTTTCTTTCATTGTACTTGATCCTGCGGTTTTACTGGCTACCATGTTCTTTTCCCTCCCCCCAGATTTTTTATCCAACCTCAACGGAAAATAAAAAAAGGTATACAAGAGAAGAACAAATCTATTTTTCTGTCTAAAAGGTCTGGATTTTTTCTGTCTAAGAGGTCTGGAGCATGGATTCCCATTCTGTCACACAAACTCTGCCCACTAATGTTACCTTCAGATTTGATATTCAGCTTTCCTTATCCTGCAACAGTGGGGCAGTAGAGGAAGGTAATTTTTCGTCTCTCATATGATTCATCATCATTATTAAAATCATCATTATCATTAAAATCATTATTACCACCACTTTAGCATAGTCATAATTTTTACTGCAGTTTATCAATCAATACAGGAAACAATCTTTAGCATTGCTAATGTTAATCATAATCAATGCTATCTTCAATAGAAACGTATTGCTATTGTTTTTTCTTGCCATCGACTCATTTTCAACATCAAAATCATCAATATGATTTAATTCTAGTATAAAGAACAATATTAAATAAATTTTGTAATGCATTATTATTGCTTTCATCATTTGCACTTTACTCACTTTATCTCCATCATTAATATAATGAACTAATATTATTATCCATCTCCATCATTAATATAATGATGAAGATCATTCTCATTGTCTACAACAACCAATATACCAAACCACTTCCTTTTCGTCCTTTTCTTCTCCACTTACGGCATATGTGCTGCAGAGTGACAAGAGAAAAAGCAAAGGGATGTCTGAGATACAGTACCTGCATTCCTACCAATCTGACTCCTAACGTGATTGTGGTTGTGTTAGCCGCCTTGGCAGTTTGACTTTTGCGTTTGCTTTCCGGAGCATCATCCCCATATTGTCTTGTCCCCATCTTCAGATCAAGAACACATGGATATCTGAACTTGAAGGTGAGGTTCTCGAGCATTATACATTCTGAAATAGGAAAGTATAGTGAAATGAATATACAATGCAACTATATATATTAAATATGTGATATATTATTCAAACTTTCAGGACACCCAGGGATTAAGTTCATTATCAAAAAAAGGTAAATAATAATAAAATAATAGCAATGACAATAATGATAATAACAATAATAAGTACATAACTCATATCACAAATAGTGATGCAATGTGCATCAGGAATAAAACAAAGGAATAAAACCCAATAAAACACTTGTCTTTCCTTCTCTCAAGGAAGCCTAAAATAAAAATCTATTTTATTATAAAATTGGTGAAAATATATGCAAAAGCATGTGTTACATATACAGCAAGTAAAAGCCTGCATTACCAGCATTCTCCTCAAAAATTAGATAAATAAAATGAAAAAAAAAAAAAAATAATAATAATCAAAAATAAATATATAAATAAATAAAAGCTAAATTACCAAATACTACAGATATTACAAGACACAGCTTAAAGGAAAGAAAAACAAAAGAGAAATGAAGAAAAGAGAAGAGAAACAAAAGAAAAGAAAAGAATAATACAGAAGAACAGAGAAAAGAATAGAAGAGAAGAGAAAGGAATAAAAAAGAAGAGAAGAGAAAAGAAAAGAAAAAAAAAGAAGAAAGAAAATAAAGTGAAGGACCATGAGGAACAAACATCAGCATATGTGTGTGTGTGTGTGTGTGTGTCTGTGTGTGTGTGTGTGTGTGTGTGTGTGTGTGTGTGTGTGTGTGTGTGTGTGTGTGTGTGTGTGTGTGTGTGTACGTGTGTGTGTGTACGTGTGTGTGTGTACGTGTGTGTGTGTACGTGTGTGTGTACCTGTGTGTGTGTACCTGTGTGTGTGTACCTGTGTGTGTGTACGTGTGTGTGTGTACGTGTGTGTGTGTACGTGTGTGTGTGTACGTGTGTGTGTGTACGTGTGTGTGTGTACGTGTGTGTGCGTGTGTGTGTGGGTGCGTATGCATGTGCATGTGCGTGTTTACAAAAACTAACAACATATGACAACCTGTACTCACCTACAACATTAGAAGAATCAGACTTTTGTTTCAGTTTGTGCAGTGTTGTCTGGTGGCACTGCTGTAGCCAAGGATTGTGTGTGTCTGGATGAGTAAGAGATGATATATTCTCATCTGCTGAAGTTCTGGTGTTTGTGGCTGCACTGCAGGCACTATTGGGTGATGTTGGTGGGGTGACTGGGTGTTCATCTTCTTCATCACTCTCTAGTTCAACACTACTGGAACTAATGCGCCTGAGACATCTTCTGAAAAGAATGTACATGAAAGTTATCAAGTTCACAGAATGAACAATAAAATGTATTGAGAGATGTTACACAAAGACATAAAAGGAGCACAATAAAGTCAAAGAACATGCATATTCAATCTTCTTATTCAAGATTTTTCCAATATTTCCTCTTGCATCCATATCTACATATTACAACTGACATTCTTAAAAAATGGAACATGCTTGTGTTATCAAAAAATGAGGTGGAGTTTGCAATGTCATCCACAGGGAAAAGTGTGGCCTTCTCCACATGTACTGCTTATGGCATTAACCCATTCACGAAGGGTGTCGCATATATGTGATGCCCGGAAAAATAAACACTGTTGGGCGTCCCGCCAGTGTGACATTGGATTGGAGCTTGTGCTCCGATTCCGTCGAGGGCCGCGGCTGGTGCACAGGCAGATTCCAGACCAGTCCTGTGCACCGATTTTGTAGCCGCCCAGTAAATATTATTTTCAGCTTCAAAATACACCCGCGTTAGTAGTTTAATGGATTCACGATTCAACATCACAAACATGAGAAATATTGACAACTCTACAATTAGTGTGCCTCACATTGCCCCACTTTTGACTTATCATAATGCCACTTATTGAAAAGCACAGTTACAAAACAAAAAACAAAGTGATATTGTTTATATATATGCAACAATTATTTACATTATCTTTTACAAAAGACATGCACAAATGCATGCATGTATGCATGCGCCCGCGCGCGCGCGCGTGCACACACACACACACACACACACACACACACACACACACACACACACACACACTCACTCACTCACTCACTCACTCACTCACACACACACACACACACACACACACACACACACACACACACACACACACACACACACACTCACTCACTCACTCACTCACTCACTCACTCACTCACTCACTCACTCACTCACTCACTCACTCACTCACTCACTCACTCACTCACTCACTCTTAACCCAAAACCATTGCTGATGACATGAACGTACATGCAATGCCCACCGAGTTTAGTTTATCAATTGTCTTTGCAAATAACAGGCTCCACAAGTACTTAGTCATCAATAAGCTAAGTACTAGTACTACCTATCTCATATCTCTCTCTTTTTTCTTGATTGTCAGAAAAATATTTTTTTTATATTACTGGTAGTATTATCCAAAACATCATAATAATTATATGGTTTATAGTAATAACAATAATTATAATAACAGCAGCAACATTTACAGCATTAGTAAGAGAAAGAAAAAAATCCTGGAAACTCAAAGAAAATTATAATCAGGGGAGGTCACATGGTCAACAAATTGACTACTTGGTGGCTAAACTATCTATGTGTAGAGACATTTCACAAAACAATACTAAAATGAACACTAAATTTTCCTAGCGACACTGGGTTAATATTGTATGTATATATATATATTTATATATATATATATATATATATATATATATATATATATATATATATATATATATATGTGTGTGTGTGTGTGTGTGTGTGTGTGTGTGTGTGTATAAAATACTAGTAAATACGTTCACTGATCAACCCGGTATATGTTTCTCATGTCACAAGGCATGCTTGCATTGGGTATGCCCAGAGGTTTCTCACATCACGATGTTTTACATATATATGTTTTTTGCGCTAATTATTTGCTTTGTATGGGCAGTATTTAGTTTCCTTGGAGTCTCTGGCATGTTTTCCTAAAAGGTGCAAGAATTCTGGGTGCTCTACTGCCACCAGAACTGTCCTTATACTCATGGCAGATAGATGCCACCGATCCCTAGATATAACTAGCATTTATTCATTGCTTTCATGCAAAGATGATAGAGAATTTATTGATAAGGAGGACTCTGATAGTAACTACCCCCTAGATGATAGCAGTAAAGATATGGATTATGTATTTAGCCAAGGTTATTCCAAGAGCGAGGAAAGCAATGATGATGAGCATGAGGGGCCCTCTGCCACCACCTTGCCAGCTCCACACACTGTAGCTGCTGCTGCATCATCTCCTTCATCTACATGGTTACAACTAATGGTCGCATGTAAAATATGCTGGAAGACAGCATAGGACGCACATCAGAAGCGAAGGGAGAAGACGTGGCACAGAGGGGGTGGAAGTATCAGTCTGGTATGCTGATCCCTTTTAAGGTTTTATTTGTGTTTCTTGGTTGATTTTGGGTTGTATGGGCTAAGGGAAAAAAAAAAAAAAAAAAAAAAAAAAAAAAAAAAAAAAAAAAAAAAATTGCTACCTCTGGGGTTACCCTATACGTAAACTAATGTAACACTTAATAGGTTAAGGCGATCATCTGTTTTATTTTTCATTTTTATTTTTTTATTATTTTTTTTCTTTCTATCTTTATTTTCTTTTCATTTCTTTGATTAAATTTTTTTTTTTTTTTTAATCACCTGAAC
>NC_091556.1:11373699-11376199 GCF_042767895.1 Penaeus vannamei | reverse complement strand
AAAATACATGCATTTCGAATTTAATCAGAAAACTAGGGAGAGAAATTAAACATGTCTTGGCAAACGACAGCTTTGTGTTGTCGATCCGCATTGCCTTAGAGTCCGATTGATACAGTAAAGAACGCTCCAGTACCTCAGGCAAGGACATGCAGTTGGAAATTTCCACCAGATATCGATACGTGTGCCGGAACGAACGTCTCTCTCGGTGACTGCTTCCTCTGTCCCGGGATTTGGAGATAGTGTCAGTTCTGTTTAGAATTTCATGGTTTATTAAGACAAAAATAGAAAAAATACATGCGCTTAGACAGATGCAAGCATGCACAAACAAATAAAAATGTGTGTAAGTATACGTGTGTGTGTGTGTGTGTGTGTGTGTGTGTGTGTGTGTGTGTGTGTGTGTGTGTGTGTGTGTGTGTGTGTGAAATATGAGCTCTTTCTTTTAGTCACAGTACGTGAAGTCCCGTCACCATGATTTGTAAAATTATATATATAAATGTATATATATATATATATATATATATATATATATATATATATATATATATATATATATATATGTGTGTGTGTGTGTGTGTGTGTGTGTGTGTGTGTGTGTGTGAGTTTGTGTGTGTGTGTGTGTGTGTTATATGTATATATAGATAGATATATAGATAAATAAATAATTATTATTTATATATATATATATATATATATATATATATATATATATATATACATATATATACACATGTATATGTATATACATATACAATATATGCGTATATATATATGTGTGTGTGTGTATATATATATATATATATATATATATATATATATATATATATATATATATTATACATATGTATGTATGTATGTATAATATATATGTATATATCTATATATGTATATACATATATATATATATATATATATATATATATATATAAATATATATATATATATATATATATATATATATATATATTATATACATATGTAAGTATGTAAAATATATATGTATGTATATATACATATATATGTATATATATATATATATATATATATATATATATATATATATATATATATATATATATATATATATATATATATGTATATATGTATGCGTGTGCATTTGCTTGTCTGTATTTATTATGTTAATAACAATGCAAAATAATACAGTGAGGCAGAACGATGTTCTTTAGCATCGAAGAAGATAAGACAGCATTTAGTCGTCGTATCCGTGGCACCCTGGCAGCTCACTCGGTGGGGTTAGAAACGAAACCTATTATACACATTAGCAACGGGCTTAAGGCGGGAGTGCATTGTACCTTCTTTATTTGTTATCTTTATGGTTCCCGTCGATGCTTGTAATTTCATCATTATTTTGATTGCTGTCGATTTCAACCATTTCATTTTCTTTTGACAGTTTGTTATCATTGTTATTGTTATTATTATTATTTGTTAGTTTATTTACTTATTTACATATTTAGCAATACTGTTGTTTTAATTTTATCATAATTATTTTACCACCAACACGATGGCAACAACAGTAGCGCCAACATTCTGAAAAAAACCGGGAGGCCCAGTTTTTAACCACTCGTACCGGGATGTAGACTCCATTTTCCCGTCTTCGGATCCCAAGAAAATTGGCTTTGGAATGCACTGCTTCCTCCTCGGTGACTAATGCAGTATTGTAAGAACTTTGGAGATTAGAAATATACGAAAATATATGTATTTTTTTCGGTTCGTTCTTACTCTTCGCTTGTTTGTAATGGGAAAAAAATCTTTGCCTCTTTTTACGACATAATGCGTCCAGGAAGCGTTTAAGCTCGTAATGGTCCGAAAGTGCATTTCGTTCCGTAGACATTTTGGTGGACTGCCATTTCTTTCAAGTCTATTTTTTACTGTCCGGGGAAATATGTCTTGGAAAAGAATTGTGATGACATGATTTTCAAAAATATTTTAAAGCGCTTCGATTGCATTCTGCTGACTTCATTTCTTCATCTTTTGTTTATGTGTTTTTTTCTTTCTTTTGTTTGCTGTACATCACTCGGCCAAAAATCTCCATCAACTTTTTAATTTATGACCGAACACTACATGGCAGGTGGTTCTTCGATATCAGTACGAAAATTTTATCAGAATGTATGTTAACGTTCGCGCACACATACTCTCCTGTGCGTATGTGAACTAACATTCACATGTGTGAGATGTGTATATCACCTCACACATAATGTATAACCAGTATAAAAAAGAGAAAATAAGGAAGGAAAAGTGTGTGTGTGTATTACATGCTCATACAGTTAAAAAAAATCTATGCATAGAGCAAGCAAACACAAAAAGGAGAAAAATTTCCCTTTGCATCCTTGCCTTGACTTTTTTTTTCTCTCCCTCCAGTTGTTTCGTCAGATTGTTTGCCACAATGACACCCATTTTTCTTCCTCTCCAGGTATGTCATGCAGCCTCATATCGCCAGTTATGTGATGCATGTGGCGTCAAAGACCATGGTACACTGCAAGCA
>NC_091556.1:11366199-11368699 GCF_042767895.1 Penaeus vannamei | reverse complement strand
ATCCTCGTGCATTCTGCGAATTTCCGAAGCCGTGGCCGTCGTCGGGGTGCCCGCATGGTCGTGTGCCAAGGTCGGTTTCGGAGGCGTTCGGACGACCTTTTTGTTTCGTCGATTTTGCCACCTGCATCAGGTCAATAACCGGCCATTTAAGAGAGTTTTATTGGAGTTATTTTTTCAAAGTAAGTTTTTTCGTGATTGTTAAAATGAATATTCATTACTACTTTAAGCATTAATCGATTTTTAAATTTATTTAGTTTTATTTATTTTATGCATTAATCGATTTTTTATTTTATTTTGCTTTATTTATTTTATGCATTAATCGATTTTTTTTATTACCTTTATTTTATTTTATTTTGCATGAATGGTTGCTCATGTGGGCTCTAATACGTACACCATTCCTGTTGTCACTGCATGAAGTATGGTTCATATAACAATTTTGCCCATAGGTATTGAGTTTTTTACATATATTTTTTTTTCTATTCAGTATTATATATGAGGATGGTCCTGTCATTAGTGTCGACGGTCGGAACATGGCTGAGGCACGTGAACCATGACGTTTTGCTGTCTTTTTTTTGTCTCTCTTTTTGTTTTGTGGACGTGGTGACGTGTGGGAGTCCGTGCGTGTGTGTGTGTACGTGAGAGAGAGAGAGAGAGAGAGAGAGAGAGAGAGAGAGAGAGAGAGAGAGAGAGAGAGAGACCGAGAGACCGAGAGAGAAAGAGAGAGAGAGAGAGAGAGGGAGGGAGAGAGAGGAGAGAGAGAGAGAAGGAGAGAGAGAGAGAGAGAGAGTGAGAGAGAGAGAGAGAGAGAGAGAGAGAGAGAGAGAGAGAGAGAGAGAGAGAGAGAGAGAGAGAGAGAGAGAGAGAGAGACCGAGAGACCGAGAGAGAAAGAGAGAGAGAGAGAGAAAGAAAGAGAGAGAGAGAGAGAGAGAGAGAGAGAAAGGAAGAAAGAAAGAAAGAAAGAAAGAAAGAAAGAGAGAGAGAGAGAGAGAGAAAGGAAGAAAGAAAGAGAGAGAGAATGGGGGGACAGGCTAGCTTGCTGGCAGACAGAGAGGTTAACAGTCAGACAAACCAACATAAGAGCAAATAATCAGGCAAAAAGCGAACGCTCGTAAATAGTCATTTAGATAAAGTAAGAACAAAACAGCAACAACAAAAATGACTTAAAAACAACAACAAAAAATCTCGATTTAACTTCATCGAGCAAATATGCAAAGCTCTCTTGATTTTGGCTAAGTTTTTGCATCGTATGTTTTACTTTGTTTCACTTCAGTCGCAGTTTTATAAAAATCCTTAAGCGACAACCTACTTAGTCGCATTCTCTTTTCCTCTTTGTGTTCGTTGTCGCCATGTAACTGGCTCTCCAAGCAGGTAAACAGACGAAGGAAACAGTTGCGTTGGAGAGAGAGGGAGGGAGGGAGGGAGGGAGGGAGGGAGGGAGGGAGGGGAGGGAGGGAGGGAGGGAGGGAGGGGGGGAGGGAGGGAGGGAGGAGAGGAGGGAGGGAGGGAGGGAGAGGAGGGAGGGAGGAGGGAGAGGGAGGGAGGGAGGGAGAGGGAGGGAGAGAGGGAGGGAGGAGGAGAGGGAGGGAGGAAGGAGAGGGAGGGAGGAGAGAGAGAGAGGGGGGGAGGGGGGGGAGGGAGGAGGAGAGGGAGGAGAGAGAGAGAGAGAGAGAGGAGAGGGGAGGAGAGAGAGAGAGAGAGAGAGAGAGAGAGAGAGAGAGAGAGAGAGAGAGAGAGAGAGAGAGAGAGAGAGGGAGGGAGGGAGGGAGAGAGGGGGGAGAGAGAGGGGGAGGAGGAGAGAGGAGGAGAGAGAGAGAGCGAGAGGGGAGAGAGAGAGAGAGAGAGAGAGAGAGAGGGGGGAGAGAGAGAGAGGGGAGAGAGAGAGAGAGAGAGAGAGAGAGAGAGAGAGAGAGAGAGAAAGAGAGAGAGAGAGAGAGAGAGAGAGAGAGAGAGAGAGACAGACAGACAGACAGACAGACAATGAGAGCGAGACAGACAGAGACAGAGAGAGAATAAAGGAAGAGTAGTTATTCATCATAGCGTTGCAACTACGTCAAAGCCGAAATGAACACAAAAGATTTCGATTTGTCAAACTCAAGGCGGGGCTGAGATGGCTGGCTCCGAACGCCATTAAAAAAAATAATAATAATAAACAAAAATAAAAGAAAAAAACAATGTTGAAATTCAGACGTGCTTAGGTTTTTAAAAATCATGTAAATTATGAGATATCTGACCCAGTGATTAGCGCTCAGAAGAATTCAAGCTTTGAGATTCTCTGGATTTTAGAGTTCACATACTCTAGAGCTGAGTCCGTTTCGAACAAAAGTTTTCATACCTTGTTTATCTGTACATCCACATTTTTCTTGTAATTGTTTCTTGAGTACAGCTATCTCGCGAATTGTCCCTCAGTCTCTTAAAACCATCGCCACTATCTTTATCTTTCTAATGAACCGAAGGTAACTTTCCTCAAGCATTATTTCACGCTCATAAATGTCTCACCTA
>NC_091556.1:11348699-11356199 GCF_042767895.1 Penaeus vannamei | reverse complement strand
CCCCCCCTCGTCCGATGAAGCAAGGGACCGCGGGTCTAAAACAAAAACTAACCTTGCTCCTTGTTGATCAACCATGCTATGTAGATCAGTGATAATAGAATATTCAATAGGAACAAAAAAAATACAATATTTTACATAATTTTCGTGTTGATAATGATAATTTCTGTCCCTTTCTAGTTTGTTAAACTTTCGATATCCACTGAACGGTAGAATTATGAAATGCATCTTAATGAAATAGATGTTCATCACCTGATTCACCTATACTAATACATAACGAAAACATAATGCCTACAAGTTCTCACGTTAGAATACTACACGGATATCTCAGTGAAGTTCAAACAAAGGAACTGTGGCTCTCACATGCAAAGTAAGCGCAAAATGGTAAATGGTCAAGCATGTTCATGATAATGTTCAGACGATGCGTTCAAAGGCGCTCATGGCCAGAGCGTGTCGTAAATTGCTTGGGTGTGTGATCCGTGCTTGTGAAAATAAGCTGGACTCGTAAAAGACGACAGCTTGAGAGAGCGCGGGCCGTAAGTTGAGAGAGGCGGATATTATTACCCATAACTTCGTTTGATGTTTCCTCTTCTTTTCTGCTTCTTTTCTCTTTTATATTCGCTCCTCCTCCGCCTTCTTCTTCCAGTAGTTCCTCTCGAGCTTCTTCTTCCTCTTCTTCTGATATTTCTTCTTCATCTTCATTTTTTTTTCGTCCCCCTCTCCTTCTTCTCCTTCTACTACTTCTGCTTCTCCATTTGATTATAATAATTTCTTCTTTTCCTTCTGCTATTTCTTTGTCTTGTTCTCCTACTTCTGCTTCTCCTTCTCCTTATGCTTTTTCTTCTACTCCTCCACCTCTTTAAAATTATTATTATTATTTCTTTTTCTTCATCCCTTTCTTCTTCCAATCGAGGGTAAGGTGTGTTTCCCTCCTTCCCTACTCCAAGCCTGTGTTTGACTTTGAGTGGTCAGGCAACCCAAAGCGGATACAACTATAAACTTTTAATCTAAGTCAAACCAAACTTTTTGTAAATGAGTCCATCTGTCCACAGTTATCTGTCTGTTAATTCCAAAAGACTGCAATTGATCGTGACATTTCAATTGTATGCTTCTTCCCCGCGGCACTAATCTTGACATACGCCATTAAAATAGTCGTTGACGAGCTCTCTATTTCTGAAAATTTCCTCTCATTGCGAAAGCTCTTTCGAACAGCCATAAAATAACCGTAATGAGCGAACAACGCCACGGAGCCGTAATTGATTTAAAAGCCCTCCACAGCGCTAAATTTTCCCGAAAAGAAAATGAAATTTACAACGCCGTTAACCTTTTCTCCGTTGCTATTAAAAGTCAAGGTCAACGACATGCTTATCAAAGGGGTAAACTATTTATTTATTCATTTATAAGCGGTGTTGAAATTAATGCCATTTTTTTCAAGTTGCGGCATTCGTTTAATAATGATTTGTAGGAATTCTAACTCTATTAAAGGGAGATTTAAATCGCCTTTCTGGTAATATATTTCTAAGATCGTAATTTTTCCTTAACATAATGAGGCTCACAAAACGCGGAAACCCTCATTAAATTCTTGTTTTTCCGGTGTTTTCATGATTGCACAATCATATAGAATGGGTTATTGAAGGTGTTTATTATTCAATTCCTTACAAGGAAAGAAAACAATAAGGTTTCTCTAAACAACGGTAATGAAAACTGAAACTGAAATGCGAATAGATGAATTGATGTTGGATTTATAGCTTGTGGACTTAACAGCACGAGATTACGGGAAGTCTCAGATTAAGGCACAAATTTAAACATTCCCCTGGGATGTTGTGGGCCTTCCTGGTCACGGTCACCGACGGAAAGCACAAATGTTTTCCACTAGAACGTCGTGCTTTTCATGTAACTCACGATTGTCTTATTTTATCTCTGATAATTATTTACTCATTCTAAATCTACTGTTTAAAGTTTAATCATTGTTTACTTCTTGAAATTAAAATATAAACCAGCAGCTTCACTGGCTTGTGTGTTTTGTGGAATTTTGGTTCCCGTAACAGAAGCCAAATTATTTCGTAATGGAAATTATTTCATCAATAGTATCTCATATAGTGTGTTATATCCCCCGAGAATTTAGGGATGCATACAGTGTAATCTGCTGACATCCTGCTCTTCTTTATTTATTTGAAAACTATATTGTAGTAAAAGTCAATTTGTCAGGAACCACCCGGAGAAAAGATTTATTTGCAACGAAGAAAAATTAATCCAATTTAGTACAATGCCCTGAATCACCAGCTTTCAAACGCGAGTTCGAATCTTAGCGATTTGGATGTTCTCCGGGGCGCAGAACTTGGCAATTAGCTCTCTATTAAAATTAGCTGCTCGCGGAGATGAAGAGATTGGGGAAGGTTGGAGGTGATTGTTTTTTTTTCAAGAGCGAAGCAAACGTAAGAGCATATTTTGGTATCTTTTGTCGCCCTCGTCCCCCTCTTCTCGCCTCCCCTCTTGACCCAGTTCTTCGAGAGGAGAAATACCGTGTAACCTGCAACCCCATGCCTAAGGAGGGTGAGTCTGCCGCGTCATGCACCGGATTAAGATATCACCGTATGCCAGATTTAATATGCAAATGACATCTGGCTGTGGAGCTCGTATGCCACCACATGAACGTGATTTCGGGGCAGATGGTCGTCATCACATATCCCCGCACTATCCTCTTTGATCCGTGTCTCAGAGACTCTTTCTTGCTTTATCCTCTCGGGCCATTTATTCGTCGGCGATGATGCCGCAGGCCAAAATTGGCAGAGCCAGTGACTGCTTAGTGCCAAAGGGGATGACCTCTCCCTCTCTCCCTCCCTCCCCCCTCCCCCCTTCCCCTTTAGGATGACGAGGTGGTGCCGTCTGGTCTAGTGTGTGTGCAACTGGTTGTCTGCGTCCTGGCCTTGTTACCGCGGCCCGTCTTATCTTCCGCTTCCTCGGTGCGGTGGCGGCGCTGCGTTCGAGATTCGAGGAAGGGGCGCGTTTTCTTTAAGGATAAATCTCACTTATATCTTTTGATATGGAAGTGGGATGGGCCAGTATACCGTAATGTGAGCTTAACATCATCGCTATTTATATAAGATTATTTTATTATTTATAATACATGACCAATTACATAATTTTCTCATTAGAAAATCCGTTCAAGAACCAATGGCATTGTATATGAGAATGAATAAATATCAACTTGCCTCCAAACCAAAACACATAACAAAAAACGCGGTTAGTTCCGCCATCACCCGTATAAACAAACTGGCGCAAAAACAGAACCGACCACAAAAACGCCCGGGACGTGAGGAAGACCTGACCAGTCCGTCGCTGAGCCTCGGCCTCTAAAGCCACCCCGCCGCGTCCTGTATGTCTGCTTCATCAGGGAAGCGTTTTTTCGCTCTTTTCTAGCTGTGCGGTGTCGTCTTCCTGTTTCTTGCGGGCGATGTAAATGGTGCTAGCATTTTTTTATGGACACTTGGTAGTATGTTTATATTCCATTAATTTATTCATCTATCTTTAGTTGTTAAGGAAGGATAAGTTCGGGAAAACGGGACTGGAAGGGAATCTAACAACAATAATACGTATTCTGTGCAGTGGACTTGTAAGGACCGCTTTGAGCAACTGACTCCCTCCCCTTTCTGGTGGCATTAGGAAGCTGGTCGACAGGACGTTGAATCATACGCTGCCGGCGCTGAACTTTTATGGCCACTTTCTTATTTACTAAAATGACCAGGAGGCTTTTATGCGTATAGCGGAAATACAGACGTTATTTCTAGTATTAATATGTTATTATCATAGTGTGTCTTTAATGTTCACTAAATGTTAGATTGTACTATCAGAGGCACACGGAAGTAAATAAGGAACAGCTGATATTCTTAGCAGTGTTGGAAGGGGAAGCGTAGGCAAGGCTCTGGTGAGGAAATGTTGGACTTGATGTTGTTGATAGTGAACGCAGAGTTGTGTTGGCAGTGGAAAAATGCTCTTGGTAGCATGACGATGAGAAAACCTTGGGTTGTCTCATTGCTTTAAAAAAGAAAGAAAGAAAATGCCGTTAACGCAGAGCAAGAAAGAGGAAAAAGACCTGCCTTGAATTTTTTTGGATAATGCTTTGACTCTGCGATACTTTTTTCAGGGGGGATGTGTCTATTAGAAATGTCAGATAGTTAAAAGAAGACACATACATACATACACACGTACACATACATACATGCACGCAGATATAGTTTCCGGAATATCCTAGTGACATTTAACAACGTCCCTCAACCCTCTCACCTTCTTCTCACCCTTAACCCTGTGTGAGAACATTAACCTTGGTCGCCCTCTCTCTCTCTCTCTCTCTCTCTCTCTCTCTCTCTCTCTCTCTCTCTCTCTCTCTCTCTCTCTCTCTCTCTCTCTCTCTCTCTCTCTCTCTCTCTCGCTCTCTCTCTCTCTCTCTCTCTCTCTTTTCCTCTATATGCGTCTATCTTGATCAGCTTTCATTTACCTTTCAGCTTCCACATATACCCTTTATGTATCTGCATCACTTTATATCTGTATCTATCATATGTATAGCACAAAAAAATGCACACACACCCACACACATACACACACACACACACACACACACACACACACACACACACACACACACACACACACACACACGCACACACATACACACACACACACAGAGAAACACACACACATTTATATTTATATCTGCATCACTTTATATCTCTATCTATCATATGTATAGCACGAAAAAAATGCACACACACACACACATACACACACACACACAGAAACACACACAGAAACACACACACACATTTATATTTATATCTGTATCTATATCTATCTGTTTATCTCTCTTTCTCTCTCTCTCGCTCTCTTTCTAATTTTATTGCTCTGTTCTTTTAATATATCAGTTCTTCAATTTGATCCCACTAAAAGTAAACACAAAAACGAAATGAAATTACTCTAAAATTAACACCAAAGAAACCACCGACTCTCCAACTGATGCCCTTAATCTATTGCAAACGAACAAACAAAATTACCAAACAAAGTCCCCGGGAAGAGGCGCCCGAAGGCTTCCACAATTCTTGTAGTTATTTGGCAACTCGATCGTAAATACAGTTTATTTGCCTGGGTTTGTCTTGAGGTGGATGGATGCAGGAAATATTTTCTTGGAGGAGGGCGAAGGAAAAGAGGATGGGAGAGGGAGGTGGGTATGGAAGGATGGAAGGACGTGGGGTTGGGGAAGGAATGATGGATGGATGTATGGATGGGTATGTGGACGGATGGATATATGGGTGGGTATGTAGATGGATGGATGGGTGGGTATATGGGTGGACGGATGGATGGGAATTTGGATGGATGGATGGATGATTGGATGGACGGAAGGAAAGAAAGAAGGGAGAGGGAAGTGGAGGGATGATGGCGAGAGAGAGAAGGGAAGAGACATACAGATAGTAAGAAAAAAGATTTCGTAAGTGCAAAAATAAAACATCAGAGTAATGAAAGAAAGAATAAGTAAAATTCATGTTATTGTTATGGCTGTCGGTGCAGTATTATCCACATCGTTGCGAAGTAGTGACCAAGCTGTGTAATATATATTGTGGCTCTTCATTCATTGATTCTGATTGTGTCATTGCAAGGTCGTAATGATATATATGCAATGGTGCTGCCAAAGTGACCGTTGATATGGCACCATTTTAGCACTTGTTGCCCACGTGCAGACCCACTTGGCTTGCCATGTACCAGAATGTGCGTGTCAAAATGCAGCCGATAAGATGTAACTTCAGCAGTCATAGATGCCCTGCCAAGGTGGCTCGCTGTCATGACACTTCCGGAATGACCAAAGGGCAGCGAGCGAGCGAGCGAGGGAGAGAGGGAGAGAGGGAGAGAGGGAGAGAGGAGACGACGCTACGCCACGTGACTGGTACACGCGCCTCTGCCAAGACCTCGCTCCTCGTGGTTGGAGGAGGACTTGAGGCCTGTGATAAACAGAGCGCGGTGGCCCTTGGCGCTCGGACTCGCCGGGCAAAATCCATAAAGATCGATTGTGTACATAAGGGGAAGAATGAGAATGAGAAAAAGACTGGGGGTAAGGAAGAGAGAGAGGGTGGGGGGGGGGGCGGAGGCGATGGGGACAACGGAGAGAAAAAGAGAGAGAGAGAGAGAGAGAGAGAGAGAGAGAGAGAGAGAGAGAGTACGTGAGTGAGTGAGTTTAACGGAGGGAGGGAGAGAGAGAGAGAGAGAGTGCGTGAATAAGTGAGTTTGACGGAGGGAGAGAGAGAGAGAGGGGGGAGAGTAGAGAGAAAAACAAAATACATGATTATGTAAGCGAAGACATACAAATACAGCGTAAAAGCTCCCATATGTCGCGACGGAGGAAAACAATCATCACAGATAAATGGATAAAACGAAACAGTCCAAAAATATAAAAGGAAGAAGATGAAAAAAAATCCACAATCGGAGACATTATCTGCATCGCCGGACGAGCAACAGCTGACCAGGGACGGTAAACATTCTTTCCCTTGCCAGTGATGGACGTACCCGGAAGGTTATTGCAGAGGGATTATGCTTGACCTTTGACCTCGGCGAACGGCTGCCTGCAGTGAATTTCGATAAGGGATGTTCTGAATGCCACTGTAAATACGTTAAAAGATAGTAACAAGTAGAGAATCGTAAAAGGAAAGAAGCAAAAAGTTACTTGCCTATGTTGACATTTTTAGTCCTCGCAGAGATACGAAAAACAGGGCCATTTGCCGCGAAATGAACCCAAAGGTATGGCGCAGACCACTTACCTTGATTACATTTTGTTATAGCATAATATGACGGCGCGCACACTTGCTAATTTATTGGTATGTATGCCTGTGTGCGTGTATGTCTTTGTGGAAATATTGTAGATATGATGAAGTCTTCATTGTAGATACGATTATAGATTAGTCATAATAATGATAACAATAATTATATTAATAATAATAACTGATAATGTTAATGATGATAATGATAACAATATTAATGAAGATGATAACAATGATAAAGATAGATTCGCATTTTTATTACAGGTATGATAATTGGATTAGTAAATTGTTGGGTGAAAATGTAGATTGACAGTTAAATGAGTAGATTAAGAGGCAATATAACCTACGGCTTGATAAGTATTGGCTCGCAACGGACGGATTGCATGGCCGGAAGGTACAGACGGTTTGGCGCCAAGTGTTAGTAGAGTACAAGCAGAGTACTCTACTAATAATAATACTCTACACACACACATATATAGCTACGTAGTGTGTTTGTTAGTGTGTGTGTGTGTGTGTGTGTGTGTGTGTGTGCGTGTGTGTGTGTGTGTGTGTGTGTGTGTGTGTGTGTGTGTGTGTGTGTGTGTGTGTGTGTGTGTGTGTGTGTGTGTGTGCGTGTGTGTGTGTGTGTGTGTGTTTGTTAGTGTGTGTGTGTGTGTGTGTGTATGTGTGTGTGATATTTTATCAACTTCTAAACACGCATGAA
>NC_091556.1:11336199-11341199 GCF_042767895.1 Penaeus vannamei | reverse complement strand
AGATATATAGATAGGTAGTTTCTGAGTCAATGAATGAAACTTGCACTTGTAAAAAAAAAAAAAAAAGTTTTGACGTGGCATCGAAAGACTAAATATTATCTGCCCGAGATTTAACGACCTTGACAAACATTCATATGACATTTAAAGTGTGACAATGTGAAGCAACGCGTGTCAGAGATATGAATGCGAATTCTCGCTGCACCGCTTCATTACGGAAAGAAGGGGAAATAAGCCCTATGCCGCGACAAGGGAAGGCCTAATCTCGTCACGATTATTTTCCCTTCGATACGGCGTTACTTGAAGGCGTATGTGAAGTGGGTTATTAAGAGTTACACTTAACAGGCGGTGAAGCGTAAGCGCGTAGATAGCGACACAGTGAGCCCTGTTCATAGTGGCTGAGCCCGCCATCCTCGTGTCTTTACGGTGCCTTCAAAATATGCAATATGATATAATTGGCGGTGCGTTATTACCTGTTCCGGCTACTTTGGTTACGCCTAATAGCCCCTCTCACGTGGATACAAGGCCACTGTGTATACATATGCTTCTAACCAAAACAAAGCAAAGGCAGGCGCTCACAGTCATACACAAGGATACAAAACGCACACGCAGACGCAGGGTAACGGATGTATGTATCACCGTTAGTGTATACATTATTTCGACATTCAAGGTGAAAATTTAAGCTTTCCTTCCTGAGGATACAGTTAGTCCAAGGGCATCTAAAATAAATAAATAAAAGATAAACGAACCCATAGAGAGAAGAAATATGTCAGGGTTACCAGTTTGAACAGCTGACTGATTATTCATCACCTGAAATGGTTGCACTCTACGTTGTTTTTTTCATCCTTCATCTTGCGTTCCGCCCTTCAGATGGCCGTCAGGATCATCCTACAGGATTTCATTTTCTGAATACATTGTCGCATGGGTAAATCATATTTTTGTGTATGATACGTAGGAGAATCATTTATTTCCGACACTAAAACCTAGACTCATTGAGACCACAGTTAAAAACTTTAGTCCCAGATCGAGACCCAGAATTTTCAATCCATGTTAAAAGCTGTCGAGGTGAAACAAGGCCACCGGAAGTGCATTTGAGTGCAGTAAAACGTAGGTGCTATTACCTTTTCCTTTTTTATTTCATATTCACCTTTATTCCTTTCTTTTCCTCCGATTCAAAGCAGTCTTTTGGCGAGATTCAGGGGTTGGTATATCATGGTGTCCCGTTCAGTGGGAATTCCGAATCGCTGCGCGTGGGAAATGAGGTGGAATTAATCCTTTGAATTTCGAAATCTCTCATATATATCTATATTTGTATGTAAAAAAACGGAGATACATTTGTACACAGTAAAGATAGGAAGACAGATAAACTGTAAAAAACATTCAAAAATGAATACGCATATGATATAACAGAACGAAGAACATGTAATTGCAGACTAGTTATACTCCGTCAGCAAACAACGTCTGAGAGCTGTTATAAAGTTGTTTTGTACCGTATTTGCTCTCTTGTCAGGTCTAAATAGAATACCGTAGTTACTGGAAGATTCTTTGAAAGATAAATGGGTGTTTGTATAAGCGCCTCGATGGTGGATGCCATTTAGTTCACTTGATAATGATGTTCTTGTTCTATTTCTGTCCATTTCAGCCCAGAAGCAATTAAGGATTTTCATGGCAAACTGTTTGCTTACGCACGCTGCCTTTGGCTGATGGTAATTGGTCGTTTGCTCAATAGCTCGTTAGGTACAGGGAGATATCCTTAGAAACTCGCGACACCTTCTATGGACTCCCAAACGAACAGCTGCCGATGATTCAGAGCCTAAAGCTGGCTGGCTGTGTTTGATGATGGGAAATTTTCTCTCGAGAGTCCTAAAGCTTCTTTGGCCAACACCATTACATAACGCAAAAAAGTCTGCAGGTTTAGGCACCCCGTCGTCGGCGCTGTTGGCCCTTTTAGCCTGTCTAAACATTCTGAGAAAGCCTCAGGTAGAAGGAAGGTAAAATGGCTCTTTTCGTCGCATACCGAGGTTCCGGACACGAACGTCGAACGATAGAAAAAAATGGGATACGGATATAAAGGAACAATTAGAGCGGCCTAACTTTCTTTTCTTTGTTTTTTAGTGTGAAGACGTAAACAACCGTCTGTATTTAAGGATGTGCTAGATGCCAGATGTTTTATTAGGACAAAATAACAATGGCTTGGTCTGGCCGATCGTTTTGATGTATGGCTCTAGGCAAATAGAATGTAATTTACTACATATTCATTTTTACAGCAAATTCAGCAGTGCAAGAATATTCTAAACAACTTAAATGTAAATTAAGGAGCATTTGGTGTTGAGGAAAAAGGACAATAAAAACATTTGGAATAACAACCGCTGAACTAAAGTGTTTTTTCTCTCTCCATCCCGACAAGATGGCCGACCATGACGGGGTCCTTTCCTACCGATATTTTTTTCTTCTGAAGATTTTTTAGAAAATTTGGAGACGCAATCGTATCAGCTATAATGGATTCTGAAGGTAAGCATCGATACGTAATATGCACGAGAAGAGTACGCCATTTTTGACTGACGGTGAAGCTACTGACTTGTTTGTTAACATTTTCACTGATATAAAAAATGCTAAGTTATACGTCTTTATATATAATGATACGACGACTAGGCAGATTCAGGTGCGTATGTATACAGGCACATTTAATTACATTGTAAAGGTTGCGGTCATTATTAACTTCATGCCGCATTAAAAATGGAATGGAACAAACTGATAATTGGTTTTAAATTTTGGATCGTAATGAAGTTCAGTAAGATAAGAGAATTCGTAACAATATCATTTTCGCCATGATGATTCCAATACAGACATTTTGATCGGAAAGGTCAGTTGCTGCCTTTAACACTGCGAATCGATGTGCGGGGTATATCAGGTGTACACAATTAGTCCAGTGTATCTTGGGATTGCAGGTGTTGAGGCAGGTCAGGAGGCTCCGGATTACCGCCGAAGGCTGCGTTTGTCCATGTCTTCGTGTACTTGTTGTCTGTGCGGCAATACACATTCACACGCACACGCACGCACACACACATATACTGTGTGTATACGGGTGCAAAGATATATATATATATATATATATATATATATATATATATATAATATATATATATATACATTTATATATATATGCATACCCATACATATATATGCGTGTGTGTGTGTGTGTGTGTGTGTGTGTGTGTGTGTGTGTGTGTGTGTGTGTGTGTGTGTGTGTGTGTGTGTGTGTGTGTGTGTGTGTGTGTGTGTGTGTGTGTGTGTGTGTGTTTGAAGAGAGAGAGAAAGAAAGGAAGAGAGACACAGACAGAACGAATGAAAGAGAAAGAGGGAGAACGAATGAAAGAGAAAGAGAGAGCGAATGGAGAGAGAGAAAGAGAGAGCGAATGGAGAGAGAGAAAGAGAGAGCGAATGGAGAGAGAGAAAGAGAGAGCGAATGGAGAGAGAGAAAGAGAGAGCGAATGGAGAGAGAGAAAGAGAGAGCGAATGGAGAGAGAGAAAGAGAGCGAGAGAGAGAGAGAGAGAGAGAGCGAGAGAGAGAGAGAGAGAGAGAGAGAGAGAGAGAGAGAGAGAGAAAGAAAGAAAGAAAGAAAGAAAGAAAGAAAGAAAGAAAGAAAGAAATGAATGAGAAAGCGAATGAGAAAGACATGGTATACAGGATAGATGTAAACATGTATATAGACATGTCTGTGTACTTGTATGTGTGTGTGTTTGTGTTTGTGTTTGTGTTTACAGACTGTGTAACTTTAATGCTGCATGTGTTGGTGCGCGTTGGTGAAACGGGCCGCGATGGGTTACCCTATCGGCCAACCGTGAGGTATATTTAACCCATCCGGGGCGTCGTTGTCCTTGTCTCGCGGAACTTCGCTTTGTCTCGGACTCATGCACTTGTTGTTGGCGTCTTTTGCATTTGGCATGCGCGGGGCGAATCGGAACTCCCACATGATCTCCGCGTTTTATGGAATCCCATAAATTTAGGACAAATCGATAAAAAAAATGGAAATAACGAGACACGTATACTTTACAAGATCCTCGCTAAATATCATCAAGGTTTAACGAGACTTGAAAAAGAAACAACAGACACAAGCACACCGGATAAAGCAAAGCATCCCCAAAGCAGCCCCTAACGCAATCTCGACGTCCTGCTTTAGAAACGAGGAAAAAGACCCCTTATCGCCAAGGGTATATTTCCGGTAAGTGCGGACTCATGTCGACGAGATGTAAGGAGTGCCCGCCCGCCGACCCCGACCTTCTGTAACGCTCCGAAGATGAAGATTAAGATTAATGAATTGGCATTGGGAAGTGATGATGCAAGGCGAGTGGATTTTGCTCGTCGATGATGCGTGTTAATGGATGAGGCAATGGGAGTGATGGAGAGCGGTCGTCTCTTCGTCGTTGTATAGGCGTTTGCTTCTTGGTGATGCTGGAAGTGGTCGTTGTTGGAGGTTAGACTTCTTTTTCTTCCTCTGTCTCTTTGTCTCTCTGCCTCTCTCTATCTATCTATCATCTATCTATTTATCTATATATCACACACACCACACTACCCTTCATAGGCATGCATAGGTTGACATTCAAAAATCCGGATTTTCGAAAAGGACATATTTTTTTATGGTTAGATATGCTTGATCTATTTAACAGAAAATATGTACGTACACAGTTCTTTAAAGAAAGAAACTCAAACACTAATTGAAAAGTAAATGAAATGTTAATGCTTACCTACTAAATAATAGTTCATTTAGCCTTTCCACTTTCTCTGCAATCGACAGCGCACGAAGTTTACGTTTTACACCACCTCTCTTATTTCCTGAATCAATCATGGAGCTCCACAGCAGCAAACACATGATAAAATGAGAAGGAATGAGCAAGATTGCCTGTTAGCACGTTCAAGCAATACCCAACAGCTGATTCTGGAGCACAGCGCCATCAAAACATAAACGGCGACTTCAGAAAACACACACACACACACACACACA
>NC_091556.1:11311199-11316199 GCF_042767895.1 Penaeus vannamei | reverse complement strand
AGAGAGCAAGGCTGAAACACGAAGGCGGGAGATCAAGGTTGGGTAATAGTCCGAATTATTACCGAAATTACTCCGAGTGTTTCAGTATTGTTATTATTATCCTTTGTATTACTGAACTCCATATGCCGTTATTCAGGCACGTATGATATTAGGATAATCTTCATGGATAAAAGTGGTTTAACTTAATACCAACAATGCTGTAGGTTATTATTTTTACTTTCGTATAATTGTGAATATGAGCACGATTTATCATAACAATTATTATTCATATTAGCTTATTCTCAGAGCCCAAGACATGGATATTACTGCCAGCTCCCTCTTATCATATAAAAGGGCCTATTTTTGCACCTAATGGGGGCCGCGATAGACCTAAGAGTTAAGCCTACCCACTGGCAGATGACGGCTATCGCTAGGGGATTGACCTCGGGTCCTGGTTGGAATGAATAAAAAGGTGCTGGTGAGTTTGCGAAGAATTGGGTTGAACACACGGGCGCACATACAAGCAAACAAACAAATAAACAAACAAATACACACACACAAATATGTGTATGTTTATGTATATACACACTATATCTATTTATGTAAGTATGTAACGTACTGTATATTTTATTTTGTTCACTTAAATGTGTATAATTTCCTGCATTAGTGTACTTTTTCGACCAAACTATCGATAGAAAGCCTCTACGTCACAGCAGGTGTTATCACGCCGTCATGCAACTCCCTGCGGCCCATCTGTCCTTCATGCAGCCGCTGATCCCCCGACGAAGGCGCGCTTGCTTCACGCCCCGCACACAGCTTCCGCCTCGCACGAACGCAATCCCAGGGAGGAATAGCTGTAAATCTTCCCATCCCAGTCGCCGTCAGGTCGCCAACGGCAGGGAGTCCCAGGCCAGGCAGAACTCAGCCTGGGATCACTGTTATTACGCTCGGCGTGGCGGGTCGAATGCAGTGTGATTCACACTTCTTACTGGGCGTCTCTCCCCGCATACTAAAAGCAAGAGCGAGAGAAAAAACTGGTTGACCTTCATTGCCTCACGAGGCTTGGGGTAAAAAGGGGAGGTGGGAGGAGGGAGGGCTGTAGTGTGGAGGGAGAGGGGGAGGGAGGTGTGGCATGGGGGGTGAGGGAAGTCTGATGTAGGGGAGGGGGTAGATCTGTAGCATGGAGGGAGGGAGGGAGGGGGAATGTGAGGTATTGGGGGGATAATGGAGGGAGAAGGAGAGGTATGGGGGATAAGGGAGGGATGCTGTGTGGGGGTAAGGGCGGGGTTACTGGAGTGTACCTGCGGTGTGGCCAAATGAGCTCGGCAAAGTGCTTGTGTGCATCCTGTGAGCACGTGAGCTTGCTCCGTCTACGTTAGACCCTACGCCCTTTTTCTGGATTCCTGTGTCTAACACATATTTGTATGTGTGTGTGTAAAGAGAGAGAGGGAGAGGGAGAGGGAGGGAGAGGGAGAGGGAGAGGGAGAGGGAGAGGGAGAGGGAGAGGGAGAGGGAGAGGGAGGGAGGGAGGGAGGGAGGGAGGGAGGGAGGGAGGGAGGGAGGGAGAGAGGGAGAGAGGGAGAGAGAGAGAGAGAGAGAGAGAGAGAGAGAGAGAGAGAGAGAGAGAGAGAGAGAGAGAGAGAGAGAGAGACGGGAAAAAAGTGAGGAGGAGGGAGATAGAAAGACCTTGTATATATATTTATACGTACGTCATTCTTCTCTCATTTTTGGAAGACACAATAATTTGTTTACACAAACACTGAACAAGGGAATTCCAACATAGCTAAACACTCAAATAAACACGTGCGTTAACCTGCAAACTCACTAGCATGCAAAAACCCACAAATATAAAGCTCCAATAAAAACAAGCACAGAAAACTCTCCCTGTTTCTATTACTTAGCAAATGAAGAACGGCACAGAGAGCAAGAGCAATAACTATTCATGGGTCGCTATGCCTTGATAATTGTTTTCCCGAGTAAAGACATGTGAGCGAACGAGTGAAACCTTCCTTAAAAAATTCCCGGAGCCAAAAGAGGAAAACAAATATCAGAATTGTGTCGCTGACCCTAGTCGAGAGTCGATATTCAATTTCGTTTGCCATTATATTCTCACGTAATTGCATTTCCGTATCGCCAAGTCTATTCACAGTCGCAATGTCCACTTTGCTTGGAAATATAATTCTGTTACTTGCCATAAGGTCGCTTTTGGCCGCGTTGTTTTACCCTTAGCGGGCCGAAACGCAAACTTGCCGTGTCGCCCATCTAATTTTGTCCCGCCAGCATCCACCAGAGATACTTATTTTCGTTGCTGTGGCAGTGTACATAGCTTTTATATTCCTCATTGTCTGTATCATTACGTGGGTTACAGACCAATACTTTACGAGTTACGAGACCTGATTCACTGGCATCTCACGTGGGTTGCAAGTGCCGCCTACATAGTACTCTTTTGTGCTCATGCATACTTCTCCTGTTAGCACCGTGTGGCAGGTGTTGCTGGCATGCCCCAAGCAAGGAGGGATATTTTTTCACTTACGACCAACAGCGTAGGTGCAAATTTGCGGACAGTTGTATCGGCAAACTGAATTATAATCAAAATTGAGTTCGTAATAAGATCGTACAAACACAGGCCTTCAGTCTTTCTACACCCCATCCCTTCTCTCTGTCTCCTACTCTTCTTTACACATTTTCTTATCCTTATCTCTCTTGAAACCAGAATCGCCGGTCAGGCAGCCCCCTCTCTTTAAACATATTTTTTCCCTCCTCCTCTCGCCTTATCGACCCACAGCAGACCCTCGCCCTCACGCCCACCCGCCCACCGCCCTTCATCAGGACAAACGTCTTGTAAGTAATGTGGTTCTAATATTAACCTCCTGTAAGCTTACCTTCGAAGCGCCGTGCGAAGATATAGACGTAATTGGCATCGAGAGACCGTGCGCTTGGCGAGCTTCATTTCGTTATTCACGGGTTTCCGAAAGTGATAGATACACCTTTGTGGCGAGATATGGAGCGACATTTTGGGTGTGGCTCGCTTGCTTATTTATCTGGGTGATAAGGTCGGGTGAACTTTTTTTGGCGGACTTATTTGGCCGGCCTATGCAAATGAAGGTACCGGAATGAAACTGAAAATGCTCACATTTTCAGTCGCTCTTTCTTTCTTTTTGCAACACGACTACAAATAATCGTGAATAAAAGTTGATACGATTTATTTAGTTATATACGTACATATATATAGATATATGATATATCTATATACATATATATACACAGTATATATTTTTATAGACATATGTTGAGTGTGTGTGGGTGTGTGCGCGTGCGCGTGTGCGTGTACGTGTGCGTGTGCATGTGTGTGCGTACAGTTTATGTCGGAAAATATTTATTATGTATATATATATACAAGCTATATATACTGTATATATATAGAGAGAGATGTATAGATAACACACACACACACACACACACACACATACACACACACACACACACACACACACACACACACACACACACACACACACACACACACACACACTCACACACACACACACACACACACACACACACACACACACACGCACACGCACACACACACACACACACATGTGCGCACAAATACCCTACTTGATCAGAGTTCCTGATGGCAAGGGGCATCAGATGCACCCGTGCGCAGCCTTGGGTCTCTCGGTCAACCCCCTCTAAAGAGGTTGTGACGTAACTGGGGTCTGCAACGCAATCCCTAATAGTCCCAAGATGAACGGCTGTTGGTATATATGAAATTATGATAAGATCATGTCAGATAAGAAGACTGATAGAGTGATGATCGACATGGTAAGATTAAGTATAGCACATATTAGTAATAGTGATCCATTATTTTTATTACACAACTACCATTTATATTGATGATGAAAAGCACAATAGGAATAATAGGAATAATAATCATAACAAAAGTATCAGTAATAATAGCAAGAACAAAAATAATAATAGCAATGACATGGCTAGTCACCGTCAGCATGGAAATAAATCTTAATAAGAGTGGTAATAATGACTACAAAAAATAAAAAAACTTTACAATATTATGATGTATCTTTACGGTAATATTAGAATTAACAATTTGTGAACCTTCGAAACAATAATAAGAGTAATCAGTCTTTTAGCACTAACATAATTATATTGTTTTAGATTACCTATATTATTTCTTAAACTAGAAATATATTCTTTTCTTATTGACTTTTATTTTACAGTAAGGAATATAGAACAATGATATTACAGTTATCGAATGAAGGTTTTCTTCCAGGAAAATTACAGGCTAATACATAGCTGAGCAAGTGTGCATATGTATATCCAGAATGACAAATTATTTCACCGATGGCCTTAGCATTGATACTACATAACAAAATACTTATAGTATTTGCATTTATGTGGAAATTCTGATGAAATACTCACGAGAAATAGTTACCACGAAACCACTACATTGCTACTGTTATTACTATGTGTAATAAGGGTACCCTCAAGTAAATTGGTAAAGGCATACATGAAATTGATTATGTACGGAGCTTCAAAAAGGCAGTGGCTTCTAGTTTACCCTTGGGTGGGACAATAAAAACTAACCTCATCCCACGACAGGATATCACGGTATTTAGATAGCTGTTTGCCAATGTGCAAAAAAAGACGTTATTCCTAACGAGAGATTTGTAATATTCTTCCTGTCTGCCAGCTTACCTGTCCCGCTATTACAGTCTGTCCAAGGCTTGGGTATGGGTAATTTGAGGTTCATCTGACCGTAGCTTTCTAAATGAAGATAAGATTGATATTTGTGGCTTTCAATCTGGGGTTTGCTTAAATGCTCAGAATGACTGGTATTTTCACCTCGTGGGTATGTTAGGGTATGCTTAAAACGCCGAAAATAGTGCTGGCTACTCACTCGCCTCGGTTACAAAACTATTGACCACCACGCGGGTTCTGGCAAGTCAAGCGTCCTCCCAGTGTCGTTATTTTATGCTACTTGTTATAAACAAAAAAAT
>NC_091556.1:11298699-11301199 GCF_042767895.1 Penaeus vannamei | reverse complement strand
ATCAGAAAAATACAAAAAAGGAAGTATATAAATTTAATAGCATTTTCTCTTGAAAAATTGCACTAAATATAACTGATAAAGCAACTTAATCTTCTAGCTTTACACCATCACAATCTAACGCAAGATTTATTGCACACTCAAAATAATTGCATGTCTACTTTCACTTCATGTCTCCCAAGCAGACATAATGCTGTTATATCATTCCTGAATTAATTTTAGTATTTTACATAAATACCAATTTTAGACTTCTAGGCCTCAAAGGAGGTATATGTGACCACTGATTAGTTACAGCATTTGGGAAATACCTTATCATTCATTCTCATTAAAGCTGCTTATCTATTAATAAATATAATAATTTATTAAATATCTTCCCAATAAATATGTTAAATTTACATTACCTCATACATTTCATCAAACAGTACAACAAGATCCCTCTCAAAATAATATGCCCAGAGTGTAAATATAAAACATTTTGCCCAGTTTTCTTAATTCTAACTAGTCTCACGAGATTCACATGACAGTCTATTATAAGAGGTACTTCAATTAAGTACTTACACATTGCTGATATTAGATTTAATACTGTCTAAAGTACAGACAAAAAGACACCTTTGCCCTTCACATGTCACAACCAGCACAAAATATTTTTAATAAAATCAAACAAATGTATCTTTTGATATTTTTACTGAAACAGGAAATAGTCATAACTTCTTCGCAATAGTCATAACTTCTTTGCAAGTATTTTCTTAGCACTGAAACCCAATAACTTGACCCCTATGAAAATCTATGCAAAACCTGAGACCTCTTGCTCAGTCACTCTTTTATAAAGCATACAAGCACCTTGTGTAACTGTTCAAGAATTCAGTTTAAGTGTTTAGACCTATTATGCTTACAAGTGTCTACATTGCAGTCTTTGTAGTTAATATTACCATATCTACTCCCTTACAAGACATATTATTTACAGCTGAACCATTCATTCAATACCTTTACAATCATTCATTGCATATTTCAGCTACTATTAAAAAAGGCCATGTTTATCACAACTTTGTCACAAAACTAGGAGTCTCAATTCATCTGAGACTCCAACATAGTTATGGACTTGTAAAGCTTTGTAATACACAATATACAATAAAGCATTATAATGAAAGGAAATGCAAGAAAATACCCCTTACAATTGTAAGTACATAACAATACTAGATAGTTAAACAAGTAGAAAACCAAAGGGAATGTTACAGAAAATAAAAGTTTTATGCAAAATGCAGTTATTTTACCTCTCGCCAAAAGTGAACTCAAAACAAAACAAAAACAGAAGGGAAAGGTCTATTTCTTGAAGTTAATAAAAAATGTAATAGTTTCAAAATTAGCATTTGCACACATTATTTCTTTAGGTCCTGAATAATCACAAACCTTTAGTAAATTAACTGAAACAGATGGAACAGATTCTCCATACTTACAGAGAACAGTACATTTGGCATACATTAAAACACTTATTCCTCAGATAACTGCTTAACACAAACATGTACAATTATACAAAGTTAAAAATGGAAATCAAATATCATCAACATGAGTAGTCCCCTAACTTGATTTTTTAAAAATAATGTGCCTTTTTTCATACCAATTGTACTGCCTCCTCAAAATGACCTACACTACGTAAGAAACAATGAAATACACCAAAGAAAAAGTGTAACAAAATATAACTTTAAAGTACAAGTAACAACATACAACTGTTTTGTAAGATACCACATTTTGATACTAAAAAGAGAAGAATTGTAGAAATCATGAACTAATAAGGATAAATAACATTATAACTGTGAGAAAGGACTGCATAATATCTCTCACAAAGTGATACACAAGCAACAGAGGCTTGCATATTCAACTTGCTTAATTTTTGGCACTGGCTACATACTGCAAGTCCAATGAAGAGGTTACAAAGTGAATTTGAATGAACATGCAAGAGAAATATATATATAACTACTATACTCACATTTAGTTGTCATACAAAGTTTCTTCAAAATATTTTTTCATTTGAAAATAATTTCATGGACCAAAGCAAAAAACTTCTGGTTCAAGTAACAATCAACAACCCTCTCACATACTCTGTACCAGATGAACACTGATAAAGAGAAAAGTCAAATCTCCATTCAGATCTAATGCCATAGTTTTATTGCTTTCTGAAGACTTGGATGTAATTTATATATTTTCTTTTATACTCCCATTATGGTGACATGAAACAATAGAATGATATTCCCTTCCACGAACAAATTTGAAAATTGACAAAAAGAGAAATCACACAATATTTACATTTTGAAAGTCATAGGTTTGTAACAACGAAAAACTAATATTTTATTTCATATCTATATAAAACTGCATAGATGTCACCCATACTAATAATTCCTGAAAAAAATGAAACAATTTTTTTAGTTAAACAGTGCCATACATATTTACACAAAAGTTCAGTGATATTGGAAGCCCAAAGGAAAATCTTAAACTGCTTGATGTTGCA
>NC_091556.1:11288699-11291199 GCF_042767895.1 Penaeus vannamei | reverse complement strand
TAGGCTTAAAACCACCTTTTAGCCTCATTCCAAAAACATAGAAAGCAGGGTAAATCTGTTTCCTATACTTTTAATTTTTCTCTAAACCCCTTCCCACTGGGTGGCATGTAAGCACATGTCATGGCTGTTGTGGACCAAGTAGCAGATGGCATCACATCATGACCATTTGCGCACCATCAGCTCATCGGACGAAGCTTATTTTTCTCCAATGATAGCGGCATCATTTGAGGTACTTGAAGTGTAGGTAAACCCGCATTCTTTTTTTCTTTTCTTTTTTTAAGATAACAAAATATAAGCTTTTAGGTGCCTAATGTTGCTCACAAACTACAGAATGAGCCACAGTGAAAACAGGGGAACTGTCAATGTGTACCAACAACCCCAAGTTAATGGCCCACTAGAAAATTTTTTGCCCAGGGTTAATGGGTTAAGCAGCTGTCTCCACATGCTGCCAAATGTATGTTTTGATATGGCACCAGGAGATACCATTGTGAGTGGGCTGCAACCTTTAAAACTCATACTGAAGGGAAATGAAGTGGAAGAAATGACAAGCACCAGAATAAAATGAAAGAAAGAGAACTAGATAGAGGAGAAAAGCAGGCAAAGGGAGGGAAATAGAGAAAATGGAAAAAAGAGGAAGAAAAAGTGAGATAATGAGATGGGACAGGAAGGGAATAAACAAAAGTAGGTTAGGGTGGAAAAACTTCATTGAATCAATGATGAATTTTCTTTTGTAGTGAAACATCAAATGAAATCTGATATGGATTCTGCCATACAATGTGCAACTGGCAAGTGCAGATCATGACCAATGAACCCTTTCTTTCTTGATTTGCTTATTGTTATAAGGGGATAAGAGGACTATAAATCTACAGGCCAAAAAAAAATATTTATGCTTTTAATTAAGAGGAATATTGCATATAAATACACACTAAATAAACCAGTATGTCTAATCATACAGTGCTTTACACCAATTCAGTGCTTTTTACTGAAGTATATCTGCTCACATCAACTGTCAGAATGCACTTGAATGTGGGGAAAAGGTATTTTCATTTTTTCCCTATAAAGTAGATGTGGTATATTGTGTATGTTTTAAAATAATCTTCCTTTCATTTTTGTACCACCCAATAATGTTATCATAGTTTACTTTCTACATCTGTCTTTAAGCAAACTCAAAGTTTACATAATCATTCCCTCTTCTATATATCATTGCTTAAAAAAAGAGTTAAATTCTGTGTGTACTAAGAGGCATAATCATCAACAGGATTTATCAAAGATCAAATGAACAGATTGCCCCACTACTTATTTTGTATCTTTCAGAGATTATGAGCAGATTGTATTGAAAGTTCTAAAAAAAGATTCTAACAGATAATAATAACCTAGAATATAAATTTGTGCTCCTCTACACAGCTGTATTTACCAAATAAATGTAAAATAGTAATCTAGAAGAGATAATTTGACAACTAGAACCAAACCTTTTGCTTTATCTGGTGAAATCTTCTTGACTTCTGTAACACAAGATTAGCATCTTACAAACTGAAAACATGCACAGATATTTTGAACATGTGTATTAATAATACACTAACACTATCAGATTACCATAGGAAAAAGAGTCTGTTAAGGAAAAATACAGATTACTCACAGATTACTTCAGTCCCTGCTTTCAAGAAAACCATATGCACTGATAAAGCATGCAATGTTAGAATATCATCAAGCATTTATATTTTCTTAATGCTGAATTGGCAAATTGTAGCAATCACAGATGATGTAAGTTTTGATTACCATACTAAAAACAGGAATAAAAAGGCTTTGACACTTGGACACAGGTTAAAAAGAAACAGATTAGTTATGTTTTTTTTTCCGACTGAATAAATTCATGCAGGTCACTTCCGAGTTGTATATAAAAAAAAGGTCTGAATTACATAATCCCTTCCATCCTATTAACCAAATACTTTATTACCTGGAAATACCAAGGTATGAGATAAAAGTATCTAATACACCACGGAGAAAAAAGTAATAGTCATGTAAAGAAACTCATTTCCATTTCATAATAGTGTAGTGTAAATGCTATACATTATTTCAAGCTGTAGAGCATACACAATACACTTCAGGTTAATAAACAAAACTTTTTCATGCAGCAGAGGCAGAAATAACTGGTAAAACAAAATTTCCCAGCAAGCTCAAGTGTAAGACAAGCTCAGCAGTAATCATAATGTGTATGGAAATCATTATTAGAAAGTCAACTAATCCATAGTTGTTTCTTTCAAACAAATATGATTGCTGCTATCTTTGTATGCAAAAAATACCTACGATCTTTATAAAGCTAACAACAGCCAACATAAGTAACCAATCCTACTCACTAGCATTCCTGCCATAAAGTTTCCTCTCCCACTCATCAACGATGGGCTGAGTGTTGGGCTTTTCATGAAGGGACCCAGAACGCACCACTGCAGCACTGGGCCGCTCAGCCAGCCCTGGGGTCCCTCGGGATGTCTGGGAAGTTGGG
>NC_091556.1:11268699-11278699 GCF_042767895.1 Penaeus vannamei | reverse complement strand
AACTATTTCTTGTTAGTAACGAAAAAGTAAAGCAAAAAGCAATTTATAAAAGAGAGAATCACTTTAAAAAAACATATCTCTACATTCAAGCATCTTTCCACACAGGCAATGCCTTAAAATGACCCTTTATTATCATCACTTCTCTGCTCTTTCTTCCACACGAACATATAAATAAAATTCTCAAAAATGAAAATTTTATAATCTTATAATCATAACACAGAACAGCACAGATAACATGCTAACTGTCAGATATATCCTAATGAACCTTTTAAAAACTAATAATATTTACTTGATAATATCCTTATAGAATTTTAATAATAATGCCGAATAACTTCATTTCATTCCTTCATTTCTCCCTACTCCTTTTCCTACATGGATTTCAAATGCAACTTAAGCCAAAAGTGATGGCTATTTCTAGACACAATCCTGTTCCTTGAGGTACCTCCTGGCTGCCTTGTTTCCCATTTAGGTAACATAATCTGTGACACGCTCCTGGATTTGGTGTATCTAGACTGGCTTCAACACATTTTTAATGGTATTGGATTCTTCTTATTACAATACTTAACCCACTCTGCCCAGACAGCAATAATACATGTCATGCCTACCAGTAATGCAAGTTCATTTATTGTCTTTTACATATAAATGGCTCTAAAAAGTGCTTAATCAGTTATTAGTCCTACCTTCCTCACCTGTTTGCCATTTTCCTTGATTTTTGAAAGTTGCTTTTGGTATCATTTTATTGTCTTTAATGGTATCAATATTTTAATAACAATCTAATAATCATAATATCAATAACTTTAATAAAAACAGTATTGATATTAGAAAAAGAAAAAACACATTTCCCTGCTAATTCAAAAAAATAAGGAAATCAGGCACAATCCCTAAAGGGCCTTCTTGATAGACTCCCTGGCAGCTGAGTGTATGAGGAGCCATCTGTATGTAACAAAATTCACAAAAAGCAACAGGGGACAGTACATAAATCCACAGTCATTGGGTTCAAGAAAATACTGAAATGATAATAAACTCAAAGATCATCAATGCCCATGCAAAAAAACTAGAAGGGTTTGGGAAAAAGAATGCTCCTGGGTCTAGCTCACCTTTAAATGCTTTTCCAAAAACTGACCAGATTTTAATCCCAGATTTGAGCTCAGGTCTCAGACATACATACATGGGCAGTTGAACCACTGCCTTAATGGTCTCTGCACTAAGATCTCACTCTTCTTAGATACTTAGGGAAAATCTAATATCCTACTTAAATCATAATCCAACCTATTAGATGGATTAACAGTCTACTCTGACTTTAGTTTCTATAGACTTGCATTTACACACTGTGCTTCAGTCAAGGTCATTACATTAGTATTGTTAAAGCTTTATAATAATAATGCCAATAGTTTTAACAACAATCATTATACTTATAACAACAACAACAATACTAATAAACAATAGCAATGATTAAATGATGATATTAAATAATAATAATAAAAATAATAATAAAAAAAAATAATAAGATTATTAACAATTACAATAACAATTACAATAACAAATACAACAACAATAACAATTACAATAACAATAACAACACATAACCAATAATAATAATAACAATAATAATAATAATAATAATAATAATAATAATAATAATAATAATAATAATAAACCAATAATCAATAATAATAATAACAAAAACTAACAATAATAAATAATAGTAGTGACTACCCAGAGAATAGAAATATCTTTCCTTGGAAACCTTCGTATAATAGACCTAATAATTGAATCATGGTGATTAAGTGCATCTTACGCCTCCTTATATGTGTAAACATAAATTACAAAACAAAACTACATGAGGGACAGTATGTGCCCAGCACCAATGGGTTAATATGCTCTAATACCAGCAGAAATAATATTGTTAACATAATTACTTATATGATTAATGTGTCCTAGAAAGTATAAATATAAGAGTGTTACAAAAGGTTAACTATATTCATTTAAGAATCTCTTCATCTCTCAATATCACAAGACAAATACAGACCCCATGCATAGGCTTTCTTTACCTTGATTCACTTACTATTTTCTGTTTAAGGAACTCTGCAAATATGATGATATGATGATATATATATGCTATATATACAAGCAGTATTTACAGTTCAGTTAAAAAGTGGTTTGCCCTGTTATTTAGCCACCCTTAATGTGTTTACTTGAAGCTGCCCACAAAATTATATTAACAACAAATATATGAAGTTGTGTTCAGTTAGTTTACTGTTTGTCACAGGACATCTTAACAAGAATGGAAAGCGAGAATTTTCAAGTTACCAAAGACAACTTTTATGAACAATCAGCATTCACATTTCCTATGTTTATTATGCCGAAGTGAGATTTAGCATGACCTTGGCAAACCATAATACGTGGAAGTAACAGCTAGGAAACCATCATCCTAAACAAAAAGAGCAGCCACGAAATAGCTTCTACAGGGAGTAGTACTAAAGAGACAGGTCACATATATATATATCTCTCTATGGTACATTATTGAAGACATATGAACACATGGCACTACTAATAATATTGACTGTCACTTTCATGGTTCTTAAAGCTTAAGACAGTATATGTTAGATTTAGCATAAGCATAAAATAATACACCACAGCACAAATAAAACAAACGCATCTATACAAAACAAGAAATTTCTTCACCAGTGAAACTAAAACAGAACATGAAAAATACAATTGCCAATTCATTTTAAAATGAAAAATTGCTAACTTGGGAAGGGTTCACGGCTGAAATTATAACCATCCAATGTCATTCTCATTGCCACAACAATGCACTATAAATCTAAATTACTTTATTTCTATCTCTCATCCTTCAAAAGAAAAAAAATCTGAGCACATGAATAAAATATTCCTGGAAAAAGAATGACAGATACTTCCAAGAAAGAAGCTTAAAAAGAGTGGACTTACCTCCAAAGACAGAGCTGGTTTTGGAGGTGGCCTTGTTTCTGGGATGGGACAGTGTTGTGGCTGTTATGACTGCAGGAGCTTCATCTTCTGCAAGACAAGGACTGCTTTAAAGGAGAGTAGTATCACACATATAATGAGCAGAGTGTAGGAATACAATGTCTTGATATTAGGGATTTAGTCACAAGCAACCTCCAGTAGACATTCTTAGAGGCCTCTAATGTTCGCTGTTTACAGGGAAATCTACATATGGGAAAATATGTTTTCAAACAGAAAATACATGCAAAACTTATGGGTGCAGTACATGGCAGTGATGATTCTTTCCTCGATTATATAATAAATGGCAATGATCTAGATTAATTCATGTTGCAGTGCAATGTGACACATTTTTTACATTATCTAAAACCAGTAATAATTTGTTATAATGTTTTTGAAAAATAATTAACATTTTCATTAAAAATCATTATCATTATCTATACACTACAATACCTACGGTCATGTGAGACTCCTGAAGGAGTAGAAAGAACCTTCCTAAGATATAGGAAAGTGCTGTAAGGGCTACTGGAGGCAAAGTGTTAAACTGTAACTTCTTCATCAAACTGCCAAGTGAAAGAATTCCAAATAATGGAATCATAAATAACCTTCCAGTGAGTCATGGGAGCTAGTGTCTAGAAATAGATGATAATGGCAGAAACAAATAGATTTGGTGCATGTCTTCCTCTCCTCTTTATATCCCACTTTTTACATCAAAATTATTTCACGCAAATCTTTTCTTTGATGCTTTCAGTTTTATCTATTATGCTGGCAAATCAGTCATCATTAAATTACAAGTGACTGAATTTACACGTAGCAAACCAAGTTTTATCCAATTATTTTTCTGTAAAATGCAATGCACATGAAAAAACACACTAAAACAAAAACACAAAACAGACAAACTTCATAAGCTCTGCGATGAAATACATATACTATAGTATGATATATTTTCTTGTATCTTTTTAACAAGGAACAAAGCCACTTCATAAATTCTAGTAGTATGTTACTGTACAACCTCTTCTTCCTGCAAATATCAGATAGTTCTTCTCCTTGACTTTCTCCAATTTTTCAGCAATTATAATTCCTCAGCATGAACTACATACCCCAAATCCTTCATCATCACTCATCAGATATAACACCTGGATCTGCTTCTCCTGCATGCTGCCGCGACTGCATTAACCTCCTGAGGAAGCCTTGGCTGTCTCGGGCTCTGCTTTACGACTCTTCTTTTTGCCTGGCTCTGGTGTGCAACCTTGTCTATTTTTATGACCTGTAATGATGATATCCCAAAGACATTTCAGTCATCTGTGCAAGAATACTTCCAAAAATACAAAATGCTCAAAGAATATCTAACCATTTAGCAAAAAGGTAAACAATCCAATACTTTTCTACATGTATCTTTTCACTATGTGTACTATAAAATGAAATGTATAATGCAAAGATTGCCAAATTTAAACTTGACTGACTGACTTGGCCAAAATTCTTTAAGCTTGCTTTCTTTCTTTGCTGCCTTTGAAACTCAAATTAAGCTACCACCTGGAATAAAAAAAAGACACATTAGGGACCACTTTTCACTGTTGTAAAACAATTTGAAGAACATAGATACTCCCTGTAAAAATGTGAGCAATATCAAATTAGTAATTCTTCTAATTTATATTAATACTAACATCAAATCACATACCATCCCACACATGCACTACATGAATGACAAACACATGGACTTAGTACTTCACCTAGGATTCTTTAAAGATGCTTATGGATTTATTTTTATTTGTTACCTGTTAGGGATACATCCAGAAGTGATCCAGATTTTACTGTGAACAGCAACCCTAACTTCGAGGTCTCCCCTTTTCTTTTTCTCCCTATGCTTTGCTTTCTGATTCTCTGGTTTTCCTGTTTCAATCGATGCCATCTAGTATGAAAAAAATTAGAAAATCATTTCTAAATTCTATATAGTGTGGTGCTGTGATCTTCATATAACGTGGGTTGCGTTTTCCAGTTGGTCAATTAATACCATTATACTGTTGTTGTTGTTTTTTTATAAAATAATGAATTAAAAGATTTAAGCTATATTGAGTAATCAAATCTTGAGTATCAAATTTTAAAGCCTTACCCTATTCCTGGGTCTTTCATACACATCAAACTCTACTAAGGGGAAGCTCTAATCTGTCTCCAAGAAATTCATCAAGCCCAAGGGGCATTGCGATGAAATACTGTAAGTTTTAATGAAGCTGTGTTCCCATGTATGATGGAATAGCTCTGAAAACATCAAAACATAAAATTACAACATACGTCACAGATATGTTAGCACGTAATATGTATGAAGTTGTTATTACTTTCTAAAGCATTACTTCATATAATTTCCTTACAATAGCAATTGATATCTAACATAAAGGCTTGTCCATTTTCTTGTATGAACAGTTTTTTTTTTTTTTTTTTTTTTTTTTACAAAGGACCTTAAACAGATTCATAATGAACCATTTTTTAAGCTACCCATAAAGCTTAACCTGTGGAGTTTTTCAAATGTGTCTCAGCTTCTCATTACCAGAAGTTTTATCTAATCCACTTGGCACACTATAAGGTCCTTTGAACTCTCCTTTGTTGTAAAAGGTACCTGCCATTATATGTCTCATAAAAACTATATATGAAGGAAAACCTATGTATAAAGATAAGACTACATACATCTTGAGATTACAACATTATTTGTTAAATCCGCTTCACAAATCTAGATTACAATCCGTGTTATATTGTAAGAACTAAATGTGTTCAAGATTTCCATATCATGAGTCAGAATTCATGTTAAAGAAAAAGGAGTAGGAAGTATGTATGCAAATACACCACAAGGTCACAAGGTGATGCAAATTAACTCCTGCATTACACTTGACCAGAGATAGCTTCATACCTATAATATCATATAAAGATAAAACCACTCTAACATGTTCACATAGTAGGGTATCACTGAAAACTCTGAAAAATAAGGTAAGGTAAAACAAAAGCCAAAAGTAGTAATTTTCTTCAGCAGAATTATCCTCTAAAAACTACATAATGTCGGATAGGGATATTGCTCTTTTCCTGATATTCCTCGAGGCAAATAGGATACTTTGCAAATGATAAACATACCTGAGCCAATTCTTGTCAGTCTTCCTGTAATTATCTTTAATGGTCTTTTTCTTCCAACATTGTTTGCCTTACATCAGATGAAGCTTTCTATCATTATCCTTCCTTAATGACCCCAGCACCTACTACATCCTCTATAAATCAATTATTTTTATATTCTAATGCATTCCTTCCTTATGTGCCATCTTTCATATTCCTGTTCTATCTCCCACTTACAACACAGAAACCCTATTTTGTTCTCCTTCCCTATTACCCTCTCTTCTTAGTGTCCAATATTTTCCCTTTCCTCTCCCATAAATGTCCATCTCCCATTCTAATTCTTCGTTCGGTCCCTCCTTTTCTTTTAGTCTATTTTTCCCATATCTCTTTCTCCTTCTTCCTTTTCCTCTCTCTTCTCCTACTCTCTCTCACCTACACCCCTGTTTCCCTCACACATTTCCCCTCCTCTTACACCTCTCTTCCCCCTCTTGTTCCCATTACCTCCTTCGTCACTCCCTCGCATTTTACCCCTATCTCCTATAAACTTTCATATACTCTCTCATTCTCCAGTATCTTCTTCATCCTCCCTCTTTCCCTCTCATTTTACCCAATTTCCTCCCATACTATCTCTCATACCCTCTTGTTCACATATCTTCTTCGCCCCTCCCTAAAATCCCTCTCATTTTTACCATTGTTTCCCATACTACCCCCTCTCCCCACTCTCGTCTCCCCTACCTCCTTCGTCCTCCCACACTTCCCCTCCCATTCTGCTCCCCCTTCCCGCCCTCACGCCTCCGCCATCCAATAACCCGATCCCCCAAAAACCACGTGTGCTTTTAGAGCATGGAGCGATCACCCGCCCGCAGCGAAGTGTGCCTCCGGGAATGAGCGCACGCCCTTCCGACACGCCGGGCGGTGACCGGAGAAGGCGTTGCTCGCGATCTTCGGGACGGAGAGCTTCAACTCCTCCGCTCTCCAGACGATGCGCGACCACCAGACCGTTCGTCGGTAGGGAGGGAGATGCACCTCGATTTTGCCTGGCTCGTCGCCCCGCTGACCTTGAGATGCCGCCGTGTCATGCTGGATCCCCGGAATGCATACTCACGTGCATTTTCACTGAATTTGTATCCTGGCATTCAGATGTGCTTGTTTTTCAGTTCTCTTTTCGATAAATCTCTCTTTCTATATATCTGTCCTTCTTAATCTCTGTCTATCTGTCTGCCTGGAAACATCACTCTCTATAAAGCTACCAATCTGTATTTACCTACATATTTGTCTATCTACCAGGCTCTATATATAACTATCTACTTCGAAAAAAAATATTTTGTTCCCATCTTCTTCTTACCTCTTACTACATGCTTCCCGTCTTCCCCATCGCTCAATACCTTGTTTGCTTTACTGCTCATCCTTTTTCTAAGTCTGATATCAATGCATCTTCATGTGTGTCTGCACTTGTCGGTCCGTCAACCCATCTATTTTCTTTCTGTTCATGAAGTCAATATAAGATCTGATCTGGAGGATATTGCAGACAAATTGTATGCGCAGTCATACCACGTGCCTGAGTGTATTTGACCGTCTTCTTCAAGTTCACTTTCCACATGATGTGCGTGCGCACACCAGCGGAGTGTATCCCAGCTCATGGTAATATCTCAAGACTAAAAAGTTATTAACAACTGTATTACGTCAGCTTGCGGATGGGGTTCCTGCCTCGTCGACTAACCGCAGAAAGAATTGAGGCCTTGCAAGCTAACGACGCGAGATTACTCTACACGAGACCGGTTGCAAAATCTGTGTTGCGAGTGCAGTCTCAGTTGTGAATCAAGGCCTACGGACCAGCAGTTAAATATCTGGGGCCTTAATCACCAGCGACCATTAGCGCACTTTCTCCCTCTCTCTCGAAATACCATCCGGTCGCCTGTAACATTAGCAATGATGTAGAGTTCAGGGGCGCCGCCATAAGAGGTTGATATATTTTCAATTCGCCGCCGGATATTTTCTATTGCAATCATTATCTTACAAAAGACAAAACTGAGATAATAAAACATTCAACAGCTACCGTGGGAGATGACAACAAAATATCTTTGTCTCACCGAAAGGTGTGTTCGTTCTCAGAGCTGATAACGCTATTATTCATGCCACAACTATTTGAAACGGTTGGGAGGAGCGAAGGGGACGAGGAGGGATAAGATAGAGGGGGTGGGTTGGTGACGTCACGGCTCACCTCAAGATAACTCACTCGTGACGTCATATCCTAAGTATATCCGCCTTACGAAATACACATAATCAAGCCTATTTGAAAAAAAGAAAGTGTCACACAATACTCCTTCTCCTAAACATTCCTTCTTTCCGCTCCCCAACAGGTAACCCACGGTAGGATGTCACGGTGAAATGACAAAAACCGCGCCAGGTGACGGCATGAGGCAAGGCTCTTGTAAACAGATGAGCACGTGACTGCGAATAATCCTTGAATCCTTCGCGAACGCTGACTCAACTGCGCTCGCGAGTCTATTATGATCTTTCTTTGTCTATCACTAATTTCTCTATTCTCTCGTGGCCTGGCTTCTTGGTGTTCCTCGACCGAGGGGCCTATCTCGTTCTGCTGAAAGGTTGATGATGTGTCTTTAACTTAATTCTAAGCTTAATGATTACATCTAAATTGTAGATCTAAGCCACTAATTATGAGAATTAACGTCTGCGAATACGCACAGAGGCACAGACACTCCACACACACACATACGCACACGCACGGACGTGCGCACATTACACAAACAAACACACACACACACACAAACACACACACATACACACACACGCATGCAAACACATACGCAAGCACACACATACATACATACATACACAAACACACACACACACATAAATGCATACACACACACACACACACACGCACACATACGTAGGCAAAACAATTTATCCGTTTTTTTTGTACCTATCTACATATGTACCGGTAGTACGCATGTTCTTTTTCCTAGCTGCTAAAAGTTCATCCAGCTGTTTTCCCTCGAGCAAGTACTCAGGCAGGACTCGCTTCCGCTGGTTGCTACACTCTTACCAATTTCCTTTTCGTTGTGTTCTCTTTCTCCCGTACCACTTCGGTCTTTTGACTCTCGAATTTCTTTTTCCTTTCTCACTTTCGGCCGGTCTCTCTCTTTCTCTACCTACATTCCCTTCTCCCCTCTCCCTCTCTCTTGTCTATTCTCGCCCTATACTCCCTCCCTCAGCTTTCTTGTTCCCCTCTCTTTTGTCTTTCCTTTCCTCTCCCTTCTTTTCCTTTCCTCTCCCTCTTTCACCTATCATTCCTACCTCTCGCATGTTTCTTTTATCCTCTTTCATCTTTCCCTCCGCCATACTCTCTCTCTCTCTCTCTCTCTCTCTCTCTCTCTCTCTCTCTCTCTCTCTCCTTCTCTCTCTCTCTCTCTTCTCCTTCTTCTTCTTCTTCTCCTCTTTCCCTCTCTCTCAAATCCCATCGTTAGACCACAACCTCATCATCGCGAACCAGCAAAAACCATTCAAATTCCCCGCCCCCTGAATCCGCCATCGTTAAAAATACGCGATCACTTTGCGTCCGCTGCTTCTCGCCATGTGCGCGATTTACGGTAACCGCCCTTTTTTTAATTTCCTCCTCTGGCAGGGGAGGCAGACGGCGAATTGCCCCCCAATGAAAGAAATTGGATCGTTATAATTTACAGCCGCGCAGGTGACAACCGCGGTCGTGGCGGTGGTGGGTGAGGCAGGCAAGTCTGGATGATTGTCTGGCTAATTGTGTCTGTTGGAACGAGGAGTCTACTAATGATTTCTCTGCCCCAATTATTTGTTATTATATCTGTCTGCCTCTCTACCTTCACACCTGCCCGTCTGCTCTGCACTTCTATCTATACAAATACAAATACAAAAGAGAGTGAGAGAG
>NC_091556.1:11253699-11258699 GCF_042767895.1 Penaeus vannamei | reverse complement strand
TATATATATATATATATATATATATATATATTATATATATATATTATATATATATATTATATATATATATATTATATATATATATATATGTATGTATATGTGTGTGTGTGTGTGTGTGTGTGTGTGTATGTGTATGTGTATGTATATGTGTGTGTGTGTGTGTGTGTGTGTGTGTGTGTGTGTGTGTGTGTGTGTGTGTGTGTGTGTGTGTGTGTGTGTGTGTGTGTGTGTGTGTGTGTGTGTGTGCGCGCTTTTGTGTAAGCTTTATGCCTGTTATGACTACCAAGTTATTAACAAGCAACCGAGGGGAATCTAATCGGAAATAGCCATCTCCACAGGTCCTCTTTCGGGGGAAGCGACGTGTTTGGCACCCGTCCCAGCCGCGCCCTGTGCCACGGGGCGGGGAGCCGCGCCCTCGCACCTACGACGAAAAAAGGGTATAAACAAAACAGGCACAGAGACGGAAAAGCGCCCTCCGCCCTCATCAATATACATAGAGGGACTCTACGTACTGCACGTTTGGTTCCCACCCACGGCGAGCACCATAGAACGATGTACACACTCGTAACGATGTACGCACGATGTACAATGTACTTGAGCCGCTGGCGAAGACCGCAAGACATCTCTGGGAACGCCACTCCGCCCGCGAGGCCTAAATACTCGCGTTTGCGAAACTGCGGTCCTTGCTGGCCACATTACGCATGGCTTGCATGACATTTAGTGCGCAAGCGTGTGCTTCTTCACCATTACACTAGCTGGCTGTAGAAGAGAATTAACGATGTCCCGTTTGTTTTCTTAAGTGTTGGTCTACCTGATCTAAATGTCTGTCAGTATATGGCCTGCTTGGTAGCCTACCTGTCTGTTTACCTCTCTGCCTGTTTGCTCGTTTAGGCTATATCGGTAACTGCCTGCCTCGAGGTCTAACAGACCTGGTCAGCCCTTGGCCTGTCTACCTACATATCGGTCATTCTGAGAATCTGCCAGCCTGCCAGCCAGCCTGCCTACCTGCCAGCCTGCCTACCTGCCAGCCTGCCAGCCAGCCTGCCTACCTGCCAGCCTGCCTACCTGCCAGCCTGCCTACCTGCCAGCCTGCCAGCCAGCCTGCCTACCTGCCAGCCTGCCTACCTGTCCTGTCTGCCAGTCCTGCCTATCTGGTCTCCACACTTTTTTTAAATTGCCTTCCTTCTTGCCGGCTTGCATGAATGCCCGCCGGCATTCTGTCGGCTTGGAGCCGCGCTATCTCGACTTCGGTCTGATTTCACTCTTCTGAGTTCGGGAGAAGAGCGCCTATTGCGAAATGCCCATAGCAGCAGCATCTGCTCAGCCCACGCCACAACCCTCCCGTCATACGATCCAACCACATCACCATTCCCTCTTCGGTTGCTGCAATCCCTCGCGACTTCACCGCATCCATTAAAATTCCGCTGCCACCAGAAATCTTGCCCTCCGTCAGCATCAGCACGAACACCACCACTGCTGACATTGCCGACAGCGAGCACCCTAATACAAACAACACATACGTCTCTGCAGATGCGGCAGACCGACGCGACGCAGCGCTTCCTCCAAGACGTCAACCCGAGGAATATAAAGCACCAAAATTTATGGATGACAAAGTTCCTCCTTGGGGTTTAAATTGCACATCAAACGAGAGAACATACTTGACGTGGCCCGGGATGAGGGGGGAGGGGATGAAGGGGGTGAGGGGGGCAGGACACCACGCTACCATATAATTAACAAAAGCGCTCTCGTATGCTAAGCAAGTCACGTGAGGAGGAAGAGTAGAGATCTCAAAAGCTTGCGCCATAAGGGCTATGCTCTTATGGAACTCAAAGGGGAAGTGGCCCTTCACTGACCTGTGCCAGAGTTGGAACCGCGCGCGTGTAAACAATATCGCCATGTGATCGGTTTACTGCCCTCGAGCTACCAATGGCAACATGAGAGCCTTGATAAGTCAATCGTTAGAATCGCCGCCCAATGGCAATGCCGGAATGCAAATGAAAAAAATGTAGCACAGTGGGGTGGGAGTGGGAGTGAGAATGGGAATGGGATTAGAAGCAGGAGTGGATGTGGAAATGAGAGTAGATGTGGGAGTGGGAGTTGGAATGGCAGTAGTGAGTATGGGAGTACGGAAGTATGGGCCGGGGTGGAATAGAAACAGTAGATTGGGACTGGCAGAATGCGTGACCGCGTGTCCCATCATGAAACCAGATGTACCCGAGTACGCAGCCACGCACAAGCACAAATGTTGACAAGGAAGACTACTCAGTGGGAAGACGAGCAAGCATTGTTCTCAACGCAGCATCCGAACCTTGAACCCACGGGCGCCCGCACTTTCCCACACCTCGCTAAATCCCGTGCAGAGCGGCAGTCGGCCCTTGAACCAGCTGGTGCTCGCAGTTTCCCAGCTTGACTTACGCCCCTTCGCGCCACCCGAGCGAACTCTCGCCCTCGCTGCCGCAACCTTTAAATGCGCTTTAACGAGACGGCAAAGACACGAAAATACAAAGCGCCGCCTGAGGTTCGCGGCTCCGGTGCCAAAGGGCGTCTCTTCGGCAAGCAATCGCGCCCTTGCGGTTCGGGTGTCCTGGTCTCCGAAGACGAAGGCTCTCCGTCTTCCTCCTACAAGACCTTCCGCTCCAGGAGACCCCATCCCCCTAAAAAAATAAAAAAAGCTAACCTCGATCTCGCCGGCCTGTAATTTCGCGTGTGACTGCATGCCAGGCTGGATGAGTCAAGCGTACGTGCCACACTTGTCATCGCTAATACTATGGATTCATCTCAATTTCGCCACACACTTTCGCCACGGTTCGCAGAGGGAGCATCTGACATCTTGATGAGCCCCGCGGAGATGGCATAACTGTGCTCCTTTCCGGAACCTTGACACACATAGGAATCATAACGCACAACAAGTTCATGTACACTTTTACTACTGAGTACATGCATACACACGCAGTCGTGCATTCGTATGAAACCAGGCGCGTACTTCAACCCACACACCTACAAAAACCTATAAACTTTCACTTACTCACCCGAGCACTCACTCACTATTAGTTTCAACTCATACAATCATAAAGACGACCCTATTTACTCACCATTTTTCCCCTTGTAAAGTAGATTCCTCGCTCTTTGTACTGAAAAGAAAAAAAAATACGATTAATATTCGTGTTGCGAAAGGAGCAAGACCTCTCGCGCAGCCTCTCACACAGGCGGCGCCCCAAGCCCGGCGCTGGAGCAGACAGCCCCGGCGAGGGATGGCGGCCACACGGCGACCAATAATAATCACAACGAAAAATTAAGGATGCTCGTAAAAGCACAAGTATCCCGACCTAACAGACAAGGAGACGGAGAACCTAACTGGACGGATGAAACATAAAACAAGCACCTGAAGCATCTTGGGCTTAGCCAAGCGTGTAGGGGGCCGTTTACTACGTCTCCTGACCACCTGTTGCGTTCATCATTAAAACTGAACACTTTGGCACCTGTTACATATCCAGGTGCCCGTCGCTATATCTCCCTCGCATGTTTTCCCTGCACTCCCTGCCTGTGTGACCCTCTCTCAAAGCCCAGCTCTCTATCCTCCCACTGCTCCTGTTGCTCTTCCCCTCCACTTTCTCCTCCGTCCCCTCCTCCCTCCCACGCCCCTTTCTACCCTTGTTAACCCTTCTCTAACCCTACTTCTCCCTCGTAAAGTTTAATTACTATCTTTATTAAAATCAGGACATGCGGAGTGTACTTTATCTTACTACGCCATTAGCACACCCCCTTCCCCTCCTCCCCTCTCTGCCCCCTCGACGCGCGGTACACCTGTGGCGGATTCGTAGCGCAATCGGAATTTCTCTGCACTTTTTTTTGTTTGTTTCCTCCCGGATGTTCGCGTGTTGGATCGCGCCATTTTTACACATCCGCCACACGAAACGACGCATGATAATTAACCGCTAACACTGTATACACATTACCCCCCCCCCCCCGGCCATGCAGACGACAAAGACCGCCCTATTGACCTCGACATGCTATTGTCACACTCCCGCCATAGTTAGCCTCGTGACGTCACAGTGTGTAACCGACCTTCCCGGACCGATCAGATTTTCCCATACCTGATTCGTCACGCCCATGTCGTCCCACACTCTCCCACGCCGACGATTGGTGACCAACTTGTTTGTAATCAATTAGGCCGACGATAGATAGTTTACGGGGGAGGGGAGAGGGCGAGGGGGAGGGGAGAGGGCGAGGGCTCGGCGCGCAGGAACGGCACGAGACGCTGCATAATCACTTCCCGCTTTGCGCTTCCTGTAAAATTCATGCTGCACAGCCCTTGCTTCATCTTCATCTTCAAGCGTGCGTGTAAGCAGGCTAGTTCGCCCAACTCTGTTTCTTTCTTCCACCTCCCCTTCCCGATAGATCAATCAATCAACCCTTCACTCCCACTTTGACACACTTATTCTCATTCTCATTCTTCCCTCCCGCTCTCTCGCTCCTTCTCCCTCCCTCTCTCTCTCTCCTTCTCCCTTTCTCTCTCTCTCTCTCTCGCTCCTTCCCCCTTTCTCTCTCTCTCCCTCGCTCCTTCTCCCTCCCTCCCCCTCTCTCCTTCACCCATCTCTCTCTCTCTCGCCTTCTCCCTCTCTCTCTCTCCTTCTCTCTCTCTCTCTCCTTCTCTCTCTCTCTCTCCTTCTCCCTCCCTCTCTCACTCTTTCTTTTCTTTCTCTCCTCCATCTCTCTTTCTCTCTCCCTCCCTCTCTCCCCCTGATAAAGAGAAAGAGAAACCTTTCCTCTTCCATCCCCGATCTCTTCTAAAAACACATACCCAGCATCACCAACATCCACGCGGCTTCCTCTCGTCTCTATCTCCCCCACTAACCCTCGCCCAACCCCACGCTCCTCCAACATCCTACCCCCTTCTTCTATTCTCCGTTTCCCCTACCAACCCTATTCCCCCAACCCTACATCCTACTATTTCCTCTCGTCTCCACCCCCCCCCCCCACAATCCTCCTCCAACCGTACA
>NC_091556.1:11222394-11233199 GCF_042767895.1 Penaeus vannamei | reverse complement strand
CCCCCTTTTCTCCTCCTCCGCTTCCTCCTCGTCCTCGTCTTTCTCCTCTTCGGCGTCGCTTTCCTCCCCCTTCCTTTCCTGCTCCGCCCCCTCCCCTTTTCCTCTTCTTTCTCTTGAACCTGCCCCCCCCCTCCTCCTCCTCCTACACTTCTTACTCCTCCTCCTCCTACTCTTCCTCCTTTTCCTCTCCTCTTTCCCCTCCTCCACTCTCTTTCCTATCACGGCCTTCCCCTCCCCTTCCTCGTCTCCCTCACTTCCCTTTCCTCTTCTCCCCCATTTCTCTTTCCCTTCCCTCTTCCTCTTCTCCCTTTCCCCATCTCTCCCTTTCCTCTTCTCCCCCACTTCCCTTTCCCCTTCCTCTTCTCACCTTCCTCTTCTCCCTTTCCCCATTTCTCCCCCCTTCCTCTTCTCCCCCTTCCTCTTCTCCCCACCTTCCTCTTCTCCCCACCTTCCTCTTCTCCCCACCTTCCTCTTCTCCCCACCTTCCTCTTCTGAGACTATCATGCTTTTCGTTCCCGTGGAGTGAGAGTCAATGTTGCATGGAGTGTCCCGCGGCGCGTCCGTGGTCAGGCACGAGTAGCGTTGGTAACGGCGGCGGTGCGGTTCACACATGGTTCGCACACCGTTATTGTTTGGTGCTTTGCTGTTAGCGATGCAGCCCTAACCCTTCCTTCCTTCCTCTTTCCTTTATCTTTTCTTCTTCTTCTTCTTCTTCTTCTTCTTCTTCTTCTTCTTCTTCTTCTTCTTCTTCTTCTTCTTCTTCTTCTTCTCTCTCTCTCTCTCTCTCTCTCTCTCTCTCTCTCTCTCTCTCTCTCTCTCTCTCTCTCTCTCTCTCTCCCTCTCTCCCTCTCTCCCTCTCTCCCTCTCTCCCTCTCTCCCTCCCTCCCTCCCTCCCTCCCTCCCTCCCTCCCTCCCTCCCTCCTCCCTCTTTCCCTCCCTTCCTCCCTCTCTAAATCTTCCTCATTCCTCCCTCCTCCCTTCATCTCCCTCCTCCTACCCATCCATCTCTCCATCTCTCAATGTACCCCTCAATGTATAACCTCCTCTCTCGGGTTCTCTCTCACTCTCGTTTGTATTTGTATTTGTATTTGTATAGATAGAAGTGCAGACCAGACGGGCAGGTAGAGAGGCAGACGATATAATAACAAATAATTGGGGCAGAGAAATCATTAGTAGACTCCTCGTTCCAACAGACACAATTAGCCAGACAATCATCCAGACTTGCCTGCCTCACCCATCACCGCCACGACCGCGGTTGTCACCTGCGCGGCTGTAAATTATAACGATCCAATTTCTTTCATTGGGGGGCAATTCGCCGTCTGCCTCCCCTGCCAGAGGAGGAAATTAAAAAAAAAGGGGGCGGTTACCGTAAATCGCGCACATGGCGAGAAGCAGCGGACGCAAAGTGATCGCGTATTTTTAACGATGGCGGATTCAGGGGGCGGGGAATTTGAATGGGTTTTGCCGGTTCGCGATGATGAGGTTGTGGTCTAACGATGGGATTTGAGAGAGAGAGAAAGAGGAGAAGAAGAAGAAGAAGGAGAAGAGAGAGAGAGAGAGAGAGAGAGAGAGAGAGAGAGAGAGAGAGAGAGAGAGAGAGAGAGAGAGTATGGCGGAGGGAAAGATGAAAGAGGATAAAAGAAACATGCGAGAGGTAGGAATGATAGGTGAAAGAGGGAGAGGAAAGGAAAAGAAGGGAGAGGAAAGGAAAGACAAAAGAGAGGGGAACAGGAAAGCTGAGGGAGGGAGGATAGGGCGAGAATAGACAAGAGAGAGGGAGAGGGGAGAAGGGAATGTAGGTAGAGAAAGAGAGAGACCGGCCGAAAGTGAGAAAGGAAAAAGAAATTCGAGAGTCAAAAGAGCGAAGTGGTACGGAAGACAGAGAACACAACGAAAAGGAAATTGGTAAGAGTGTAGCAACCAGCGGAAGCGAGTCCTGCCTGAGTACTTGCTCGAGGGAAAACAGCTGGATGAACTTTAGCAGCTAGGAAAAAGAACATGCGTACTACCGGTACATATGTAGATAGGTACAAAAAAAAAACGGATAAATTGCTTTGCCTACGTATGTGTGCGTGTGTGTGTGTGTGTGTGTGTGTGTGTGTGTGTATGCATGTATGTGTGTGTGTGTTTGTATATGTATGTATGTATGTGTGTGCTTGCGTATGTGTTTGCATGCGTGTGTGTTTGTGTGTGTGTGTGTGTGTGTGTTTGTGTTTGTGTATGTGCGCACGTCCGTGCGTGTGCGTATGTGTGTGTGTGGAGTGTCTGTGCCTCTGTGCGTATTCGCAGACGTTAATTCTCATAATTAGTGGCTTAGATCTACAATTTAGATGTAATCATTAAGTTTAGAATTAAGTTAAAGACACATCAGCAACCTTTCAGCAGAACGAGATAGGCCCCTCGGTCGAGGAACACCAAGAAGCCAGGCCACGAGAGAATAGAGAAATTAGTGATAGACAAAGAAAGATCATAATAGACTCGCGAGCACAGTTGAGTCAGCGTTCGCGAAGGATTCAAGGATTATTCGCAGTCACGTGCTCATCTGTTTACAAGAGCCTTGCCTCATGCCGTCACCTGGCGCGGTTTTTGTCATTTCACCATGACATCCTACCGTGGGTTACCTGTTGGGGAGCGGAAAGAAGGAATGTTTGGGAGAAGGAGTATTGTGTGACACTTTCTTTTTTTCAAATAGGCTTGATTATGTGTATTTCGTAAGGCGGATATACTTAGGATATGACGTCACGAGTGAGTTATCTTGAGGTGAGCCGTGACGTCACCAACCCACCCCCTCTATCTTATCCCTCCTCGTCCCCTTCGCTCCTCCCAACCGTTTCAAATAGTTGTGGCATGAATAATAGCGTTATCAGCTCTGAGAACGAACACACCTTTCGGTGAGACAAAGATATTTTGTTGTCATCTCCCACGGTAGCTGTTGAATGTTTTGTTATCTCAGTTTTGTCTTTTGTAAGATAATGATTGCAGTAGAAAATATCCGACGGCGAATTGAAAATATATCAACCTCTTAATGGCGGCGCCCCTGAACTCTACATCATTGCTAATGTTACAGGCGACCGGATGGTATTTCGAGAGAGAGGGAGAAAGTGCGCTAATGGTCGCTGGTGATTAAGGCCCCAGATACTTAACTGCTGGCCCGTAGGCCTTGATTCACAACTGAGACTGCACTCGCAACACAGATTTTGCAACCGGTCTCGTGTAGAGTAATCTCGCGTCGTTAGCTTGCAAGGCCTCAATTCTTTCTGCGGTTAGTCGACGAGGCAGGAACCCCATCCGCAAGCTGACGTAATACAGTTGTTAATAACTTTTTAGTCTTGAGATATTACCATGAGCTGGGATACACTCCGCTGGTGTGCGCACGCACATCATGTGGAAAGTGAACCTGAAGAAGACGGTCAAATACACTCAGGCACGTGGTATGACTGCGCATACAATTTGTCTGCAATATCCTCCAGATCAGATCTTATATTGACTTCATGAACAGAAAGAAAATAGATGGGTTGACGGACCGACAAGTGCAGACACACATGAAGATGCATTGATATCAGACTTAGAAAAAGGATGAGCAGTAAAGCAAACAAGGTATTGAGCAATGGGGAAGACGGGAAGCATGTAATAAGAGTAAGAAAGATGGAACAAAATATTTTTTTCGAAGTAGATAGTTATAGAGCCTGGTAGATAGACAAATATGTAGGTAAATACAGATTGGTAGTTTTATAGAGAGTGATGTTTCCAGGCAGACAGATAGACAGAGATTAAGAGGACAGATATATAGAAAGAGAGATTTATCGAAAGAGAACTAAAACAAGCACATCTGAATGCCAGGATACAAATTCAGTGAAAATGCACGAGTATGCATTCGGGGATCCAGCATGACACGGCGGCATCTCAAGGTCAGCGGGGCGACGAGCCAAAAATCGAGGTGCATCTCCCTCCTACCGACGAACGGTCTGGCGGTCGCGCATCGTCTGGAGAGCGGAAGTTGAAGCTCTCCGTCCCGAAGATCGCGAGCAACGCCTCTCCGGTCACCGCCGGCGTGTCGGAAGGGCGTGCGCTCATTCCCGGAGGCACACTTCGCTGGCGGGTGATCGCTCCATGCTCTAAAAGACACGTGGTTTTTGGGGATCGGGTTATTGGATGGCGGGCGTGAGGGCGGGAAGGGGGCAGAATGGGAGGGGAAGTGTGAGGACGAAGGAGGTAGGGGAACGAGAGTGGGGAGAGGGGTATGGGAAACAATGGTAAAATGAGAGGGATTTAGGGAGGGCGAAGAAGATATGTGAACAAGAGGGTATAGAATAGTATGGGAGAAATTGGGTAAAATGAGAGGGAAAGAGGGAGGATGAAGAAGATACTGGGAATGAGAGAGTATATAAAGTTATAGGAGATAGGGGTAAAATGCGAGGGAGGACGAAGGAGGTATGGGAACAAGAGGGGGAAGAGAGGTGTAAGAGGAGGGGAAATGTGTGAGGGAAACAGGGGTGTGTGAGAGAGAGTAGGAGAAGAGAGAGGAAAGGAAGGGAGAAAGAGATATGGGAAAAATAGACTAAAAGAAAAGGAGGGACGAACAGAATTAGAATGGGAGATGGACATTTATGGGAGAGGAAAGGGAAAATATTGACACTAGAGAGGGTAATAGGGAGAACAAAATAGGGTTTCTGTGTTGTAAGTGGGAGATAGAACAGGAATATGAAAGATGGCACATAAGGAAGGAATGATTAGAATATAAAAATAATTGATTTATGAGGATGGTAGGTGCTGGGTCATTAAGGAAGGATAATGATAGAAAGCTTCTCTGATGTAAGAAACAATGTTGGAAGAAAAAGACCATTAAAGATAATTACAGGAAGACTGACAGAATTGGCTCAGGTATGTTTATCATTTGAAAGTATCTATTTGCCTCGAGGAATATCAGGAAAAAGAATATCCCTTATCCGACAATGTAGTTTTTAAGGATAATTCTGCTGAAGAAAATTCTACTTTTGGCTTTTGTTTTACCTTACCTTATTTTCAGAGTTTTCAGTGATACCCTACTATGTGAACATGTTAGAGGGTTTTATCTTATATGATATTATAGTGAAGCTATCTTGGTCAGTGTAATGCAGGAGTTAATTTGCATCCTTGTGACCTTGTGGTGTATTTGCATATACTTCCTACTCCTTTTTCTTTAACATGAATTCTGACTCATGATATGGAAATCTGAACATTTAGTTCTTACAATATAACACGGATTGTAATCAGATTTAGCGGATTTAACAAATAATGTTGTAATCAGATGTATGTAGTCTTATCTTTATACATAGGTTTTCCTTCTATATAGTTTTATGAGACATATGGCAGGTACCTTTTACAACAAAGGAGAGTTCAAGGATTATAGTGTGCCAAGTGGATTAGATAAAACTTGGTAAAGAAGCTGAGACACATTTGAAAAACTCCACAGGTTAGCTTTATGGGTAGCTTAAAAAATGGTTCATTATGAATCTGTTTAAGGTCCTTTGTAAAAAAAAAAAAAAAAAAAAAAAAAACTGTTCATACAGAAAATGGACAAGCCTTTTGTTAGATATCAATTGCTATTGTAAGGAAATTATATAGTAATGCTTAGAAGTAATAAACTTATACATATTACGTGCTAACATTCTGTACGTGTTTGTAATTTTATGTTTTGATGTTTTCAGAGCTATTCCATCACATGGGAACACAGCTTCATTAAAACTTACAGTATTTCATCGCAATGCCCTTGGGCTTGATGAATTTTTGGGACAGATTGAGCTTCCCCTTAGTGAGTTTGATGTGTATGAAAGACCCAGGAATAGGTAAGGCTTTAAAATTTGATACCAAGATTTGATTACTCAATATAGCTTATCTTTATTCATTATTTTATAAAAACAACAACAACAGTATAATGGTATTAATTGACCAACTGGATAAAACGCAACTCCATGTTATATGAGATCACAGCACCACACTATATAAATTTAGAAATGATTTTCTAATTTTTTTCATACTAGATGGCATCGATTGAAAGGAAAACCAGAGAAAGACCGCAAAAAGGGAGAAAAAGAAAGGGGAGACCTCGAAGTTAGGGTTGCGTTCACAGTAAAATCTGGATCACTTCTGGATGTATCCAACAAAACAAGTAAAAATAAATCCATAACATCTTTAAAGAACCTAGGTAAGTACTAAGTCCATGTGTTTGTCATTCATGTAGTGCATGTGTGATGATGTGTTGATGTTAATTAATATGTAATTAGAAGAATTACTAATTTGATATTGCTCATTTTTACAGGGAGTATCATGTTCTTCAAATTGTTTTACAACAGTAGTGGTCCCTAATGTGTCTTTTTTTTTATTCCAGGTGGTAGCTTAATGAGTTTAGGCAGCAAAGAAAAAGCAAGCTTAAAGAATTTTGCCAAGTCAGTCAGTAAGTTTAAATTGCAATCTTTGCATTATACATTTCATTTTATAGTACACATAGTGAAAAGATACATGTAGAAAAGTATTGGATTGTTTACCTTTGCTAAATGGTTAGATATTCTTTGAGCATTTTGTATTTTGGAAGTATTCTTGCACAGATACTGAATGTCTATGGGATATCATCATTACAGGTCATAAAATAGACAAGGTTGCACACAAGCCAGGCAAAAAGAAGAGTCGTAAAGAGAGTCGAGACAGCCAAGGCTTCCCTCAGGAGTTAATGCAGTCGCGGCAGCATGCAGGAGAAGCAGATCCAGGTGTTATATCTGATAGTGATGATGAAGGATTTGGGGTATGTAGTTCATGCTGAGGGTATAATTGTACAATAGAAGTCAAGGGAAGAACTATCTGATATTTGCAGGAAGAAAGTGTACAGTAACATACTACTAGAATTTATAAGTGGCTTTGTTCCTTGTTAAAAAGATACAAGAAAATATATCATACTATAGTATATGTATTCATCGCAGAGCTTATGAGTTTGTCTGTTTTGTGTTTTTGTTTTAGTGTGTTTTTCATGTGCATTGCATTTTGTGTGGATAAAACGTTTGCTACGTGTAAATTCAGTCACTTGTAATTTAATGATGACTGATTTGCCAGCATAATAGATAAAACTGAAAGCATCAAGAAAAGATTTGTAAATAATTTTGATGTAAAAGGGATATAAAAGAGAGGAAGACTGCACCAACCTATTTGTTTCTGCCATTATCATCTATTTCTAGAACTAGCTCCCATGACTCTGGAAGGTTATTTATGATTCCATTATTTGGAATTTTCCTTGCAGTTTGATGAAGAAGTTACAGTTAACACTCGCTCCAGTAGCCCTTACAGCACCATATCCAGAGGTTCTTCTCTCCTTCAGGAGTCTCATGGTAGGTATTGTAGTGTATGATAACATAATGATTTTTAATGATGTTAATTATTTTTCAAAAACATTATAACAAATTATTACTGGTTTTAGATAATGTAAAAAATGTCACGTACTGCAACATGAATTAACTAGATCATTGCCATTTATTATATAACGAGGAAAGATCATCCTGCCATGTACTGACCCATAGTTTTGCATGTATTTTCTGTTTGAAAACATATTTTCCCATATGTAGATTTCCCCTGTAAACAGCGAACATTAGGGCCTCTAGAATGTCTACAGGTTGCTTGTGACTAAATCCCTAATATCAAGACATTGTATTCTATACCATTATATGTGTGATACTTCTCCTCTTTAAAGCAGTCCTTGTCTTGCAGAAGATGAAGCCCTGCGCCATAACAGCCACAACCTGTCCATCCCAGAAACAAGGCCACCTCCAAAACCAGCTCGTCTTGGAGGTAAGTCCCTCTTTACTTCTTTCTTGATATCTGTCATTCTTTTTCCAGGAATATTTATTCATGTGCTCAGATTTTTTTTTTCTTTTAAGGATGAGAGATAGAAATAAAGTAATTTAGATTTATGGTGCATTGTTAATAGAATGACATTGGATGGTTATAATTTCAGCCGTGAACCCTTCAAGAGCAATTTTTCATTTAAAATGAATTGGCAATTGTATTTTTCATGTTCTGTTTAGTTTCTGGTGAAGAAATTTCTTATTTTTGTATAGATGCGTTTGTTTATTTGTGCTGTGTGTATTATTTATGCTTATGTAAATCTAACATGTACTGTCTTAAGCTTTAAACCATAAGTGACAAATATTATAAGTAGCGCCATGTTCATATGTCTCAATAATGTACCATAGAGAGATATATATGTGACCTGTCTCTTTAGTACTACTCCCGTAAAGCTTATTTGTGGCTGCTCTTTTGTTTAGATGATGGTTCCTGTATTCCAGTATTATGGTTTTAGTCATGCTATCTCACTGGCATAATAAACATAGAAATGTGAATGCTGATTGTTCATGTTGTCTTGGTAACTTGAAATTCTCGTTTCCATTCTTGTTAAGATGTCCTGTGACAAACAGTAAACTAACTGAACACAACTTCATATATTTGTTAATATAATTTTGTGGGCAGCTAAGTAACACATTAAGGGTGGCTAAATAACAGGGCAAACCACTTTTAACTGAACTGTAAATACTGCTTGTATATATAGCATATATATCATCATATCATCATATTGCAAGTTCCTTAACAGAAAAGTAAGTGAATCAAGGTAAAGAAAGCCTTGCGGGGGTCTGTTTTGTCTTGTGATATTGAGAGATGAAAATTCTTAAATGAATATAGTTAACCTTTGTAACACTCCTATATTTATACTTTCTAGGACACATTAATCATATATAATTATGTTAACAATATTTCTGCTGGTACTAGAGCATATTAACCCATTGGTGCTGGACACATACTGTCCTCTGTAGTTTTGTTTTGTAATTTATGTTTACACATATGAGGCTTAAGATGCACTTAATCACCATGATTCAATTATTAGGTCTATTTGAATTTCCAAGGAAAGATATTTCATTTCTGGGTAGTACTACTATTATTATTATTGTTAGTTTTTGTTATTATTATTATTATTATTATTATTATTATTATTATTATTATTATTATTATTATTATTATTATTATTATTATTGTTATTGTTATTGTTATTGTTATTGTAATTGTTATTGTTATTGTTAATAATCTTATTATTTTTTTTTTATTATTATTTTTATTATTATTATTATCATCATTATCATTGCTATTGTTATTAGTATTGTTGTTGTTGTTATAAGTATAATGATTGTTGTTAAAACTATTGGCATTATTATTATAAAGCTTTAACAATACTAGTAATGACCTTGACTAAGCACAGTGTGTAAATGAAGTCTATAAACTAAAGTCAGAGTAGACTGTTAATCCATCTAATAGGTTGATTATGTTTAAGTGGATATTAGTTTTCATATCTAGAAGAGTGAGATCTTAGTGCAGAGACCATTAAGGCAGTGGTTCAACTGCCCATGTATATGTCTGAGACCTGACTCAAATCTGGGATTAAAATTGGTCAGTTTTTGGAGCAAGGTGAGCTAGACCCAGAGCATTCTTTCCCAAACCCTTCTATTTTTTTGCAGGCATTGATGATCTTTAGTTTATTATCATTTCAGTATTTTCTTAACCCAATGACTGTGGATTTATGTACTGTCCCCTGTTGCTTTTTGTGAATTTTGTTACATACAGATGGCTCCTCATACACTCAGCTGCCAGGGAGTCTATCAGAAGGCCTTAGGGATTGTGCCTGATTTCCTTATTTTTTGAATTAGCAGGGAAATGTGTTTTTCTTTCTAATATCAATACTGTTTTTATTGTTATTGATATTATGATTATTAGATTGTTATTAAAATATTGATTCCATTAAAGACAATCAAATGATACAAAAGCAACTTTCAAAAAATCAAGGAAAATGGCAAACAGGTGAGGAAGGTAGGACTAATAACTGATTAAGCACTTTTAGAGCCATTTATATGTAAAGACAATAAATGAACTTGCATTACTGTAGGCATGACATGTATTATTGCTGTCTGGGCAGAGTGGGTTAAGTATTATAATAAAGATCCAATACCATTAAAAATGTATTGAAGCCAGTCTAGATACACCAAATCCAGGAGCGTGTCACAGTTATGTTACCAAATGGGAAACAAGGCAGCCAGAGGTACCTCAAGGAACAGGATTGTGTCTAGATAGCCATACTTTGGCTTAAGTTGCATTTGAAATCCATGTAGGAAAAGGAGTAGGGAAATGAAGGAATGAAATGAAGTTATTCCATTATTATTAAAATTCTATAAGGATATTATCATAAATATTATTAGTTTTTAAAAGGTTCATTAGGATATATCTGACAGTTAGCATGTTATCTGTGCTGTTCTGTGTTATGATTATAAGATTATAAAATTTTATTTTTGAGAATTTTATTTATATGTTCGTGTGGAAAAAGAGCAGAGAAGTGATGATAATGAGGTCATTTTAAGGCATTGCCGGTGTGGAAAGATGCTTGATGTAGAGATATGTTTTTTTAAAGTGATTCTCTCTTTATAAATTGTTTTTTGCTTTACTTTTTTCGTTACTAACAAGAAATAGTTTATCGCATAACATTGCTCTCTTCCATTGTATCATAGGAAATTGATCATTTTCACAAATTTACTCTTATTATCTTATTGAGATTTAATATAATAATTTCCATTAGGTTACCTCTTCATTGATAGGTATTATATTGTTAAAGTAGGTTATATTATCTTTAGTACTTATGAAGTCTTATTGATAGGAATATGTTTGAGAGGGTGGAATAGAGAAATTGGCTGAGTTATGATGTTTTGAGTGAAATATCAGACTTATAGAGCTAAATCTCTTTCATA
>NC_091556.1:11171258-11173758 GCF_042767895.1 Penaeus vannamei | reverse complement strand
CGATGTCATTTTTGGTGAATATGATGTGGCTAACAACAGTAGTGCCGATGATAAAAATGACGAAAAGTGTGAGTATAACAGCAACAACATTACAGCCAAAAAAAAATCAATGATTATAGTAATGATGATACAATCAAACATGATGATATCAATAGTGAATGATAATAATGAAGGTAGAAGTAATAGTTAACAAAACGAGCGTGTGTGATAAAATGGATTATATTGACAATTATGATGATAGTCATCGTAATAATAAAAATAATCATGATGGCAATGGTAATAACAGTGATGATAATAATAACGAAAATAGAGATAATGATATTGATGATAACAATGATGCTGTTAATAATAATAATAATAATAATGCTAATAAGATGGATATAGATAATAATATCAATATATACAAAAGATAATGATATCACTAATTATACAAATAATTACTAGTGATACTGAAAATGAATATAACAATAAGCTATGGTAATAACAATAACAAAGATAATAACTATAACAACAATAGTAATCATTCTATTAACAATACCACCACCACCACCACCACCACTACTACTACTAACAATAATAATAGTGAAAACAACATCAGTAATAATAATGGCAATAATAACATTAACAATAACAATAACATTATCAATAACACTACTACTACAAATAAAAAGTTATAAAAACAATATATTGATAATTATTATCATCATTACCATTATTGTTATTATTATCATTATAACAATAACAATAGTAATAATAATAATGATGATAATAAATATAATGATGCCAATAGTTACTAACGCTACTAATAATGAAGACAATGATAACAGTTATGTAAATAATGCTAATAATTATAATAATACTAATATTGGTAAAACTAATATAATACTAATAAGAACAACAAGAATAATAATAGTAATACTGATGATGATGATAATGGTAATAATAATGATAATAATAATAATAATATTAATAATATTAATAATAATAGTAACAACAACAACAATAATAATAATAATAATAATAATAATAATAATAATAATAATAATAATAATAATAATAATAATAATAATAATAATAATAATAATAATAATAATAATAATAATGATAATAATAACAACAACAACAACAACAACAATAATAATGCTAATATTAATTATAATAATTATGATAATTCTAATAACAAAAAATTATAATGATAATAATACTAACACTGCTACTATTAAGAGTAATAATAATGATGAAGATGAAGATGATGATGATATGATAGTAACAATAATAATAATTATAATAATGATAATAGTAACAATGATAATAATAACATTAACAGTGAACACGATAATATGAAAAAGAATCAAAATAAAAAAGGAGAATGAGAGAAACGATAGTAAAAATAATGATGGTAATGATTATAACAAATATCATTGTTCTTGTCATTGCTGCTATGGTAATATCCATCACCCTAATTCATCATCATTATTTTCACTTTTTATCATGATCATCATCCTTATCAGTATCATCATTATCATTATTCCCATAATCATTATCACCATTATCTATTATCCTTATTATTATTATTATTATTATTACTCTTATTATCATTATCATTAACATTGTCATTATCATTAACATTGTCATTATCATTATCATCATTAGTATCATTGCCATTATTACTATAATTATCATTACTATTATCATTGATTATTATTATCATTATAATCACTATTACTTTCATTATTATTATTATCATTATTATCATTGATACTATCACCATCATTATTAACATTATCATTATGATGATGATTATTATTAATACCTCCGCCAAGGATATTACGTTTTTGGTAACGTTGGTTAATCTTAGTCCAACTTAGATGGTATTAAATGTTGGTGGTGATCCGGATCCAGAAAATTCTTAAGGTATTCATTAGCATTACGAGATGTGGAAACACAAACGTCACTAGTGTAATAATATTGTGTCATTACTGGTAGTAATGGTAGTGCTATATCAACGCTGATAATAACATTAATGATGATTAATATCCATAATGATAATAACACTAATAACAATACTGGTAAAAGTAATTATGGTGATAATGATAATAATATTATAATAATAATAGTAATAACAATGCTGCCATAATAAAAACAATAATAATAAGAATAGTACTGATAATTTTAATGACAATGATAATAAAAGTGATAACACTAATAATGATAATATCAATACCAACAATAAAAATAACAATAACAATAACAATATTAATAACACTAACAATCACAATAACAATAACTATAAAATTAATGATAATGATAATGATAATGGTGGTAGTGGTATAATAATAATAATAGTGATAACAATAATAACAATAATGATAATAATAATAATAATTTTGATGATAATAATATTAACAACAACAATGATAATGATAATGATGATGATAATGATGATGATGATAATAACAATAATAATAATAATAATAATAATAATAATAATAATAATAAT
>NC_091556.1:11163758-11166258 GCF_042767895.1 Penaeus vannamei | reverse complement strand
TTCTGCTAAAACACCTTTCTGTTAAAACCAGCCAAACCTAGCTGTCACGAGCCTAACCTACCTGGAGTAAAGTCATTGATACTCTTATAATTTCTAAGCTAAACAGACTTACTAAACATGAGTTCCAGCTGGAAATAATTGCGGTCGTTTTGCCAGTTATGAGATGTAGTGTACAACAATTAGAAAGGCTGTTCCATTTGTATAGCTCTCAGTAGTATAATTTTACATATATTCGGCATACACGTCGACCCTTGCTTTTGGAAATTTTCAGGCTTTAAATGTCATATACATCATAAGTAAATATATATATATATATATATATATATATATATATATATATATATATATATATATATATATATATATACATGTGTGTGTGTGTGTGTGTGTGCGTTCATGTGCATAGATACGCCTAAAAATATGCAAAACCAGGGATCGACTTGTACGATAGATAGATACGAGTTATAAATAGATATGTGTGTATATATATATATATATATATATATATATATATATATATACATATACATATATATAGATAGACAAGCGGACAAGAACAAAAATTACGAAAAAAAAAACTAGTTGTAACGTCACAAAATCCAATGTTATAAAACATCCCATTACAGGTGAGTGCGAGGTGAATCACTACACGTAACAGACGATCCATAAATTAAATTCTACTCGCGAGCTTTAATGATGTACGCCTTAGATGAAGTGTTCGATGTTTGATGTAATTTGTACTTTCGCTGCGAAAATTGAAGGGCTCTGCTGTCAGGACGCATTCGCTTCTAATAACAAGGGAAAAGGGTATGTGTCTGGTGATGGGTTGTTTGGGTGATGGTGCCGGGTGTTGTTTGCGCGTGTGCTTGGTGGTGTTCTCTCGTCTCTTTCTCTGTCGGTCTGTCTGCCTTCTTTCTACCTCTCTCTATCTCCTCTACCTCTCTTCTTTTTACCTCTCTCTCTCTCTCTCTCTCTCTCTCTCTCTCTCTCTCTCTCTCTCTCTCTCTTTTTGTTTCTTTCTTTCTTTCTTTCTTTCTTTCTTTCTTTCTTTCTTTCTTTCTTTCTTTCTTTCTTTCTTTCTTTCTTTCTTTCTTTCTCTCTCTCTCTCTCATTTTCTATTTTTTCTATCTCTTTCTAGCACCCCCATTCCTTTTCTTTCTCTTTCTCTTTCTTTCTTTCTTTCTTTCTTTCTTTCTTTCTTTCTTTCTTTCTTTCGTTCTTTCTTTCTTTCTTTCTTTCTTTCTTTCTTTCTTTCTTTCTTTCTTTCTTTCTTTCTTTCTTTCTCTCTCTCTCTCTCTCTCTCTCTCTCCTTTCTATCTTTTTCTTTCTGGGTCTCTTGCTCTTTGTCAGTATGTGTGTATGTATTGGTCATTCAAATATTTTAACCAAGAAACAAGATTATGTTTTAAAAGTCGTAAACGGCTGAGAAAATCATAGCAACGCGCAATAACTCAAGCGAAAAGTGAACCCCAAAGATCACGAAACAGCGGGGAGCAAGTGACTCAGCGCGGAGCTTCACAGGGTTCGAAGCGCCTAACCTCGCCCACCGACACCAAAGCACGAAGACATCCCAAAGTAGCGCTATTCTTTCTGATTTTTTGAATTTCTTACAGGCTTCTGAGAACGTTGATCTACCGTACTCGTATCCCTCCCACCTCGAGGAGGAGGGAACAGACGATATTTAAGGATAAAAGAGGAAATTCTAAGAAAAATTGGATTGAAAATTAATCCAAAGCAAACGTTGTATGAAAACAGGCATGGGCGAGCGGCCGGTCCGTGGAAAACACTATAAGGAGCACTGAATAATTAATCAATTTCAGGCAACAATGACTTTCATAAACTCACTGTTAGTATTTGACATTATATATTTCCTCACCAAACGCCGTCTTTGCACAATCAATAGTTGGCGAAAATTTAATGCACATATTACAGCCGGCGCAATCTCTCATCATCCGCGACCTCTGACCTGTACACAACGAGCCGTGGCGATGGTCCACAAGAAAGGTCATACGGGTGGCGTTCTTCTGAATCTACAGGATGTATTTACACGCACCTGCCCTCTACTTTCTGAATGCCTGGTGTATTAGCCTTGACGCCGAGATCAGACCGCAAGGGTTCTCCATTACGCCAGTGAGAAAGGAGACATAATCCCATTCCTTGTGTGCATTAGACTTCGGTCCCGTTGTCATATGAGCACCGATTTTTCGTCAATTTACGGCCCTCCGCTTCACATTCGCGGAATCGGTTTCCTCCTTTCTTCGGCGACTTCGGAATGCGTGGAGAAAAAAATGTCATACACTGGCAATTCCTCTTGGGCCGAGGGGATTTCTCTTCCCTTTCTGATGGCGATTGTGCGCTTCTCGATTCTTCCCCGCCACGTTCAGAGTCTCTAGTTTAGAAAGTTCCAGATGAGCTCATAAACACGCAGTTCTTGTACTTGCAGTCCCGCATCACCGCTGTAGAAAACCCCAATTGATACCGCGCCATCGACGCACATGGA
>NC_091556.1:11141258-11158758 GCF_042767895.1 Penaeus vannamei | reverse complement strand
AACCCCCGTGGATGGAAGCGAGGGGTTTGGATACAGATATACGTCCCCGTTGGCATCAGCACCATTGACTTATTGATTGATTTATATATATATACATATATATCCTATATTATATACGTAATTCATATACATATCTTATAGTATACATTATATATATACATACATATATATATATATATATATATATATATATATATATATATATATATATATATATATGGGTGGGTGCTTCATGCTCAGGGTGATGTGAAGTAATGGTGTGGTAGTCTTGCAGTGTTAAGTGCTTGCATACCTTCTCGCTTTCAGCTGCTACCGCTGGCTAGTCCAGTGTAAAAAAGGGAACAGCTCTGCATGTCTCCCCTGGAGGCTTATGGAAACTGTTTACCTTATGGTCCCAGGCTAAACTGTGGGGGATCTCGGAGCAGCAGGATGCCCCAGAGGTATAGAGTTATGGCCCACTGGCATGTGGACATTCCTTGGCTTTGTGTCAACTCATCTTCAGCCTTTTGGGGTTAATGGGAGGCTCAGGGGAGGTGGGCCTTACCAGTCCTCTCCTCCTAGATATAGCTCATCAGTAGTGTCAAATATAAACGGAAATGCTGGGAAGGGAAATACCCCTACCACCTAGCAAGTGGGGTGGGCTGTGGGTCCTGTTTGGAGCCTGTGGAGCAAAACCCAAGTGAACCCCACAGACGGATGTTGGGTCCCACAACCTGCCACCCCTCTTTATAGAAGGCAATGTTGGCAGGGGTGGCAGAGGTGATGTCCACCCAGAGTGACTGCCCAAAGCTTACCCTGATGTCAGCAGTAAGAATAGTCTTTTCCACGACTTTGCAAGGTCCCAGAAATTGAAAATTTCTGGCTCTTGGTACTAGTGCTCTTACCCTTATTGTTGGACAAGATAGAGCGAAGTGGGTAATGCAAAGATCAATCACAGCCTCATTATTTTATAGGGTCTCTGGTACTGACCATAAATTACTTGTGGCTATCCTCCGGTTCTACTTCAAAACTCCCCACTGGTCAAATGACCACCCTAGGGTGTTTCATCTGGACAGGCTAAGGAAGGGGGAGAGTGCCTGGGAATTTGCTGAGACAATTTCAAGTCGGTCCACAATGCTTGACAACCTGACAAACCCTGTACTTCTGTGGGACACCTTTAAGTGTGAAATGCTCGATGCAGCTCAAAAATTGATTGATGAATGCCCAAGATCAAGACAGAATTTTACCTCACAAGAGACACTGGAAGCCACATATACTTGTTGTGCAAAGGAGGTCGAAGCCCATTTCTTAAAAACTGACCTTTGTCCTGCTTACCAAGCCCTGAAAAAGCTGAACTCGAAGCGCTCTTCACAGGTGACTGTAGTCCACTCAGTAAGTGGCCAGATCATGTTGGGATGCGAGGGCATAGGGCTGAGTATTTTGAGCAGTTGTATCAGGTTGATCCATCATAAGTTAACTTGGATGCAAATAGTGCTGAGACCCACCCATCAGTGAGAATCCACCCTCCCTCACTGAACTTAAGGGGGTAATCTCCAAGTAGAGCAGCGGGTATTTGCGGCATCCCAGCTAAACTGTTAAGGGTTGTTGGTGAACCTATGGCACTGGGGTTGCATTCTGTCCTGGCTGCCTGAAAAAGCTGGACTCCAAGCTCTCTTCCCAGGTGACTGCAGTCAGCTCAGTAAGTGGCCAATTCATCTCAGATTCTTTGGGGTGTGGAAGCGCTGGACTGAGTATTTTGAGCAGTTGTAACAGATTGATCCACCAATCTGCCATATGGCAGTTTGGTATTCTTCCCCTTGAGGGGTGTGGTCATCCTTTTCTGGAAAGGGAAAGGGGATCGATAGGACTGCAGCAGTCACCGAGTCATCACACTGCTCAATATGCCAGGCAAGGTTCTAGCTCACAATCTTCTGAAATGTATCAGAGACCACCTGCTGAAACACCAGAGGCCAGAGCAATCTGGATTCACTCCTGGTCTACAATAGACCATATCCTGGCGTTTCGAGTCATTGTAGAGCGCCGTTGTAATTTCGGGCATGGGCAGCTTACACTGACCTCAAGGTGCTCCATACAATGTATTGGGTATCACTCTGGGAGATCCTGAGATTGAGAGGAATTCCAACATGGCTTACTGGACTAATAGCAAGCCTGTATACTGGAACAGAAAGTGCTGTAAAGTGTGGTGGGGGCCTGTCGAGCTTCTTTCACTGTTCAGAAGTGAGGCAAGGCTGTGTTCTTGTACCAACACTTTTCAACAATTGTATGGACTGGATATAGGGCAGAGCTACTGACCAACGTCATTGACTTTGCTGATGATGTTGCTATTCCATCTGAGTCTTTAGAAACCTTGATTGTGGCTCTAGTTGCATTTAGCAATGAAGCGAAGCCACTGGGTCTAGAGGTCTCTTGGACCCAGGATTTGGGGGACTTGCTAGAACCTGTTAAGTCGGTACGTGATTGCTGTGAGGACATTGAAGTCACAGAGACCTTGACATACCTTGGTACTGTAGTTCATAACTCTGGGCTGACAGACCATAATGTCCATAGACAGATTGGCCTGCCAGCAGGGGCCATGAATTTCGACAGGAGTATTTGGTGATGCCAGTACCTGTGCAGAAAGACCAAGCTACGTGTTTTCAAGGCCTTGATAATTCCGGTTTTATTATGCGGTAGTGAAACCTGGGTATTATCCTGTACCTTGGAATCTTGTCTTAATGCTTTTTTTAATAGAACCTTGCACGGGTTCATGGGGACTTTTGGCTGGACCACGCGTCCAACCATATATATATATATATATATATATATATATATATATATATATATATATATATATATATATATGTGTGTGTGTATGTATACACTACTGGCCAAAATTAACCGGCCACCTTAACAATTTTCGTCAAATCCTATTTCCAACAATTCATTATAAAGTGAATTTTAAACGTATCAAGCTTATTTCTAACACTTTTTTTTTTTTTTTTTTTTTTAGATTTTTTTGTTGTTTTGACTTAAAAAGTTACAATTGAGTACAGAAAATTTTGGTCAACTTGAGGAGGAAAAACTCGCCAGAAAGCCTTTGTTGTATGAAGCCTTGCTTTCAGTGGGATTCCTTTTGCCTGGATACTTACTTACGTTCCAGCAATTGCATCTACTTTTTGTCGGGTTTACTGCATTTCTCCTGGATTTCTTTGGTAAGTACATATTTCATCAATAGCTTTATGCTTTTTTGTGCTTTGAAACTACAGTTTGTGTCAGGGAGCATTATCCTCTTGAAAGATTGCTTCTCCCTGATTGAAATGGTGGAGAGATGGTGCAGCACAGTATTTAAGGATTTTATGTAATAATCCCCATTGAAAGTCCCAACAACCTTAAAGATACGACCAACACCTTTTCTTGTAATGATTCCCCACACCATTATGCCACCACCTCCATGTTTTACTGTGGGATTTAGGCATTCAGGCCTGTCACTAAATAAACAAAATCTGCTTTCATCACTGAAACCAACTTTGTCCCAGTCATAGTCCTTGTGCTCAGCTGCCCAATCTAACCTTTTCTTCCTTGCCTTGTCAGTCAACAGTGGCGTTTTCTTGCTCTGTAGCACTTAAGACCACTTTCTTCTGACTGTCCTTGCACTTACTTCAGTGTTGAAAGTTTCTCTGAGCTCATTTGGCTGTGAATTCGATGCTTGTCTTCTGTTTCTCAAAGCCTCTATAATGATGACTCATGTCTTCTCTGTCTGTTGTTTTTTTTCCTTCCTCTGCCTTCCCTGTCCTTTCGTGTATCAGTTTCTGTTTCTTCACTATTGCCTGCACCGTAGATCTTGCAACTTTCATTTTCTGAGCTACTTTGTGGCAGCTAAAACAATATCAAAAAGGCCTAGACACACAAAAATGTTTTTAGGTAATAAGTCGATCAATTTACAGCAAACTGTAGCTTTAAAAAACAAAAAACATAAAGCTTTAGATGAAAATCTGTACTTATCTGAAAAATTCAGAAAAAAATGCAAAAGATTCGACGAAAAATAGATGGAAATCGCTGGAAAGTGCTCAGTGAGTAAGTAATCAGCTGTATCCAGGCACCAGGAATCCCACTGAAAGCGAGGCCTTATACAAAAGAGGATTTCTGGCGAGTTTTTATGTCCTCAAGATGACCAAAAAGTTCTGCACTCAATTGTAACTTTTAGAGTAAAAAAAAAAAAAAAAAAAAAAAAAAAAAAAAAAAAAAAAAAAATATATATATATATATATATATATATATATATATATATATATATATATATATTGAAAATAGAAAACGTGTCTGGCTTGAGTCAGTACTAACCGAGTTATTGGAAAATGAAATAGGATTTGACGAAAATTCTTCGGGTAGCCGGTTAATTTTGGCCAGGAGTGTGTGTGTGTGTGTTTATATATATATATATATATATATATATATATATATATATATATATATATATATATATATGTGTGTGTGTGTGTGTGTGTGTGTGTATGTATGTATGTATATATGTATATATACATATATATATATATTATATATATATATATTTATATATATATGTATATGTATATGTATATATATAAATATATATATTTAAATATATATATAAATATATATATACATATATATACATATATATATACATACATATATACGTATATATGTATATATGCATATTTATATATGTATATTTATATATGTATATATATATATATATATATATATATATATATATATATATATATATATACGCACACATATTTACACATGCGCGCATTTGTGTGTTTGTGCAATTTGCCTCTTTCATGGCAAAATACAAATTGCACCCCTGGACAACCTTCAACGCTGAACCATGGCCACCCGTGGCCGCCCAATAGGCCGAGGCTGGAGTCAGCGGCGAGGACGGCCGGGCGAGCAACGTACGTACCCAGTAGAGCACGCGGCAAGGCGGTCAGTCGTACCCCAGTAAGGTTGGCCGTTTGGGTGGGTGAGGCGGCGTGAGTACCGCGGCCGCTTTAAGATTATGAGCGTGATGAACAGAACCCGCACGTGATGGCCTCTTACAAGTACCGCCGGGGTGGAAGGCTCCCCCAAAGACGATAACTTAGCTTCGAATGGAGAGAGAAAAAATAAGCGAGAAAAAAAGAGAAAACTGATACAATATGAATAGAGTACCGGGCTCTTTGTCCGAATGACAAAAATAACAAAAAGGTAGCAAAATAATGTGAAACGAATACGAGGCTGGAGTTTTCGGCAACCTCATGCCGAGGACTTAAACTCTAGCGAGGAAATTTGTCATGTTGAGACCACTGTTTTGATCGGTGTGGCATGATAAGAAGATAAAAGTGGACTAAGCAACTGGAGCCAGAGTCTCGTTCAACAAAAGAGATTATTATTCAAGCATGTCACAGATTCATACAAAATGATGTGTCTGAATTCACATCAACCAGCTGGTCGGTGAGACAGCCAGCTTTCGCACGCTCGTAAGCACACACCAGAAGATTTATCCCAGGGTATGAATTGCATTAGTTCTCTGCCTAGGATGAACTTGGTTTCTTTGTCACTCTCTTGATGTGTCTGTCTTTTTCTATGAGTCTGTGTCCTCTCTTGTGATCTCTTCCTATTTCTCTCTCCCCCCCAGACTTTCTTCTTCTATCCAGTTGCCAGATAAATGACCATACACATAAATGACCACAGACACACACACACACACACACAAACTAAAGCTCGCACAGACACAACTGACCACACAAATACACAGAGAATTCTACACACACAAATAACCCCCCAAACACTTATGTCCACACCCACAAAACGGACACGAAAGTGACCACACACTCAAACAAAAATGCAGACAAATATACACGTCCACCCGCGAGGCTGCAATCTGGACCATCATGGAGAGCGCCTCATTCATCCTTGATATAAGATCTCTTCGTCCAGTATCATCTGCACGTACACGCAAATACGTAAGGACTTGCAGTCAAATTCTGTAAAGTATGATTTAGTGCGCATCATGCCAAAATTGCCTAAAGAACATCCCTGGCAGAGCGTTATCTGATAAGCTGATAAGACCGAGTGTTTCCGAGCCTTTTAATTCAGAGTCACGGACTGTCTATGTGTGATGAACCCCTGGAGCGATGTGTTATATAAGGGAAGAAGGAGGAAGGAGAAAGGAAAGAAATTAAGGAATAAGGGTAAGAGAAGGGGTAGGATGGGAGAATACCGGCATGGAAAGGGGAGGGGGAAGGATACATCAAGGAAGGGGAGTGGTAAAGGATAAAGGCTAGGAAGGGAGATGGGTGAAGAAGGGTAAACAGCGAGGAGAGGAAAAGGAGAAGGGAGGATGGCAGAGTTGGAGGGGAAGAGGTAGGTAGGTTAAAAGGACGGGGGGAAGAGGAGGTGAGGGAGCAGTGTCGGGCATGGCAGCGTGACGAGTGATACACGTAGCGTCTTTTGCGGCTTAGGTTCAATCTGAATAGGAGGCAACGAGAAAGAGAGAGAGAAAGCTATAAATCGTGTGCTTTATCATTTCGTACCCAGGAGACTATATCAAGCGGTTGTGTATATAAAGAATAAAAATAAAGAACTCACGCAAAAAAGGGGAACTTCCTGTATCATCTCGACATTATCGTTTATTCACTCGTAATCTTCTCATCACGCACTAGTGAATTATCTCACTGTTTATTTCCTTTCACGCTTTCCTGGTGGTGGGTCTGGCTTAAGATTTTGCTTTCAGAAGTACGAGTAAATCCTCTACAAGGGATTATTTCAGACTCCTTTTTGGCAACGAAAGAATGTGTGAGCTATTTAAAAGTGTCTAATAATAATTAACAATCTATTTAAGAAGAGCCAAGAAGAGCCAAGGAAATGACATCCACAGAATCTAGTCAAAACGTATATATATATATATATATATATATATATATATATATATATATATATATATATATATATATATATATATATATCGGCAAGAATGGCATCGGCAATTTTAATTAAACTGATCACTGTTAGTTCGCTTATTCAATCAAAAATAGTTCTAAACACACAAACGGATATCCAGAAAGACACAGTCAGATATAGGAAAACAGAGTAAACAAAGAAAAGACAAAAGACAACCTAACAACCGAGCAAAGTATACTAAAAAAGTACAAACGGTCATAGCTTACCAGTTATGGCCTTGGGGTCGGTCGGTTGGAGGTTAAGTCATACCAGTTGGATTTAAATACCATATAAAGAACCGTAAGAAATGGTTGCTGCGTAGCAACAAAATACCAAAACCAAAATAGAAAAACATTGCAAAATATATATTCAACGCACGCTCGTTTCCTATAGAATGATAAACGGTAAAAAAAGTTTAGTAATTAATAATTAGTAATGATTCAATCTTACCTTAATCATAGCTGGAAATTTCATCCCCTAATATTTGTGGCAGTCTCCCATGACTTCTGATTGATTTTGAACAAGGCACACCTCTGTATTATTCCCACAGAATCGCAGTTTCCTGTGTACTCTCCACCAGAAAAGGAATCTTTGCAGAACTGTGCACGTGGCAGTAATATCCATACACATCTTTCAAAATTGTGCTTTTATTCCTAACGTATGCAAAAATGGATGTTTAGTTTCTCCATGGAGTTCACTTTTTATGAAAAAGAATTATTAACAAATTATGATATGATATGAACTCATAAACAAATGAAGAAAAGATAAATACGACACTGAAAATACTCAACGACAGTACATCTTTCGAAAGTATTTTAGCGCGTAATTCAAACTTCTTAACGTAAATTATTATGATAATTATAATTATTGTTGTCATCATCATTATCTTACTATTATCTCATTGTTATTATTGTTATCCTTATCACCCTTAGCATTATTCTATAATGATGACTTTTATTATTATTATTATTACCATTATCAATGTTATTATTATCATCATTGTTGTTGTTATTGTTGCTATTGTTTTTATACTATTGTTTTATTATTGCTATTATAATTATAATTGCCATTAATGTTATTATCATTATCATCATCATTATTATTATGATTTTATTGTTTTTATTGTTGTTATTACTATTATTATTAACACAATGATAATGATAATAACAGTAATGAAAATAATGGCAATAACAATGATGATAGTGATAATAATAATAAGAAAGATAATAATGATAAGGATGATAGTAATAATGATATTAATAACAACGATTAAGATAATAATGATAATAATGGTGCCGATGATAACAATAATGTCACTACTACAGCTAATGATAATAATATTCTTAATGATGATGATAATGATAATGATGTTAATAAAGATAATAATATTAATAACAATGATAATAATGGTAATATTGATAATAACAATAATAATGATAATGATAATAATGGTAATATTAATAACAATAACAACGATAATCATAATAGTGATAATGATGATAATAATGATAAGAAATAATAATAATAATGATGATAATAGTAGTAAAAACAATAATGATGTTAATAATAATAATGATGATGATAATAATAATGATGACGGTAATAACAATGATATTGATAATGATAATGATAATAATAATAATAATAATAATTATTATTATTATTATTATTATAATAATAACTATAGTGAAAGTAATAATACAGTAATAAAAATATGATGATAATAATAATGATAATAATGATAATAGTAATAATAATGATAATAATAATAATAGTAATGATAATGATAATAATAATAATAAAGATAATGATAATGATAATAACAATAATGCAATATAGCAATAATGATAATATTAATCATAATAATGATAACAATAATAATAAGAATAATGATAATAATAGTGATGATGATTATAATAATGATGAAAATAATAATCGTGGCAATAACAATAATGATCATAATAGTAACGATAATGATAATAATTATTATGGTAATAATAATAATCGTAATAACAATCATAATAAAGATAATAACGATATTAATATAGCAATAATAATGATAATAACAATGATAACATTAAGGATGATTATGACAATAATGATAGTAATAATAGTAATAATGGTAACGATAATGATGATAATGATAATGATAATAATGATAATAACAATCATGATAACAATAATAAGAAAGATGATAATAATGATAAAAACAATAATCTTGATAATAATGATAATGATCATAATGATAACGATAATGATAATAATGATTATGATAATGATAATGATAGTAATAGTAACAATAATGACAGTAATAATATCAATAGTAATAATGATGAAAGTAATAATAAAAATGATAACAATAAAAGTAAGAATGATATCAGTAATGATAATAATGATAATAGTAATAGCAATGACGATAAAAGTCATGAAAATATTAGCAATGATTGTAAGAATCACCTTTATCATTATGATTATCACTATTTTCATTATTCAGAACGCCGCCATTAAACAGTATGAGATTCTGTGCAAAGCGTCAATGTATAAAATACTCTCTGGAAATGACCGGAGAGAAGCAGAGAAACGAGACATGGTCATAAAGCACACAAAAAGATAGTTTTAGATTTTATGACATTCATTTTAATTACCTATTTTATTTCTATGTCTATTTTTTTCATACTAAATCTGCATAACAATGGAGAAACATTATACAGAAGGAATCTACAAGTCATCTTCGTCTTCTTGACTTGAAAGACCGGAACAATGAATGAATGAATTAACTGATGAAGAATAGTATGGAAAAAGTAGACATGGAAATTATCTCGCCAGGAAAATATATATCCTCCCACAAATCTTTAAAAAAAAAAGAGTGAAGGCAAACTTTGGAAATTTCATGAAGTAAAGAAGCAAGACTTTCATAAACAATAAGCCAAAGTTTTCCTCGTAACGCAAAGTCGGCTGAGACGGTCCGTGTCTTTTGCCTCCCGCGAAACCTTATAACTGGATATATCTTTTAAAGTGAAGCAATTATGGTAATCACACATATCTGCATAATTAGAGAATGATAATACAGCTGATACATTTGCATAAATTTACACTTTGAATCAACTGCTGCGTTCCGTACGGTAAAGTAGATATTCTTTACTATACCATGTGGAAACGCTGTTCTGCTGTACCATTCTTGTGCCTTTCAAACATGTTTCAATTGTTAGCTGTGTGCCTTTTAGGGGTAAAAATATCTTTTAAGGAGACTTCATTCTGATTTGCTAATGTTATCTACACACACACACGCACACACACACACGCACACATGTGTGTGTGTAAATATTTGTGTTTGTATATATACATATATGTATATATATATATATATATATATATATATATATATATATATATATATATATATATATATATATATATATATATATATATATTCAATAGAGAGAGAACAAAGAAAGAGATGAAGCGGGCACATAAATAGAGCAAGAGGAAGACACACATAGCAAAACAGAACAGAAGCCAAAGAAAGACAGAAGGAATCGAAGGAAAGGAGAAAAGGAGAAGAAGAATGATTCCTTTCACACATGCACCGAATGATTAACATCTCCTTCGGCAAAGGAGGAACGTATAGCTATAAAAATCTACGGGAAGGTCTCGATTAATTTAATTTACCTTCGCACATCGAGTCACAGATCTCGAAGTATTGCAGAGAGGAGTCAGACAAGCAACCTTTAAAAATCAAAATGTATTAAGCATGTCTACTCACAGCCACTCGTAGAATAGTCACAAGCAACACCAAATGCCCGCATAAATGTTCAAAGGTTCTCTTTTGAATGCCTCGACCATTATACGATATGTGTGTGTGTTTGTGTGTGTGTGTGTGTGTGTGTGTATGCTTAACAAGGAATTCTCAGACCCCTCAATTCTCCACTATGAATGGGACCTAGACTAACATGTCTCAATCATTAAAAAAGTGATACATTTTTTCACGAGCTTATAGAAGCCTTTGCATCGTAATTAAAATGTGTGCACCCTACAGACTGCATATTTCAGCGCTCAATTTGTTGGCGTTATTACGCAAAAAAGCGAAATATGAGATCACATTTGTAAAAGGCTTCTACAACGCTGACGCGGCAAGAAACATCTGACTTTAATACAAACAGACTCCAATACCATCTAGATAGTATCTGAAGAATACGAAGGCTGAAAAAATCCGACCTGATATCTGTTCTGAGCGAGCAGTGATATTAAATGAGAAACATATCAGGAAAAGAGAACAATTCGCTCGCTAATAACGGGCGAAGGGGGAAGGGTAGCGGCCAGTGTTATCAGCCCAGATTTTGATATATTTTTCTCTCTTTTGTCGTATTTTCGTTCCCTCTTTTACTGGGTCTTCGCTATTTCTTGCGTTGTATCTTCAGTACTGTACCTCCACCCTCTCTGATGTCTTACGTAAATATCTCGTTGGACCGGGGAATTCTAAACACACACGAAAAAAAATATGTAGAAACATAGTGATTGTCTAATTTGTCAGTAAAAGTTATCGTGTCTTTGATAAGACATAGAAACAACTAAATGATAAAGGAGATCATACAAATACAGCTTTTGAATTGGTTCTTGAATGTTTATTCCTAAGCTGCCAACACAGAAATGTGATTCACTCACTCGCTTCAACTTCTCAAACATTCTTAGCAATTGAGTATCAATAAAAGCAACTTTTGTTCTATTAAAACGAATGAATATGTTCCTATCTTAAGACATTTACAAATAAAAATAAAACATAGATATATTAAGCTATGGAGATATGAAAAGACCAAGTTTGCAAAAAAACGAAACGAGAAATATACTGTATCACTAAAAGATCAAAACGGGCTTGACTATGTTAGATACATTTAGTCATAAAAAAGCAATTAAAATACATCAGCCTTTTAGTTCTGGTGATTAATTTGAAGAGCATGATCTGCCAAGCCTTCTGCGGCATTACTTCCCTCTCGCTCTTCTCTCGCCTGGCGTGTGCGTCTCTTGGCCTCCAATTTTCCTATCGTTCCTTACCTATCCTCGCCAGCCCACGCCTCTCCCCTAACCAAGAGCCCTATCCTGCCTGCTCCTTCGCTCATTCCCCGCCCAGGCCCTTCCTCCTCCCGTAACTTTCCTGAGCATCTCTTCCGTCCCTTCAACCTCGGGCGAAGCTTACATCTGAGTCCCCTCACCTCGCGCGGGCCCTCCTCCCCTGCTCCCCTCGGCCCTCACCCCTCGCGGAGCGGCGTGCTGCCTCCCCTCGTAATCGCATATTCATTCAGTAATGTACTCGTTAGCCATATATGGGCATACAGAGGAGGGCCGCGTCTGGATCAAAAGGACCGACCTCACGTATGTTTAAATTGCACTACACACGGTCGAGTGGCGGAGACTACAGCACGGCGCAGACCTCACACACAACAAACACTTCTTTAACAGTGTGTTTGAGGCTGTGATCTTTGTGAAGGCGAGAGCCATAATTAGTCTCCTGAATCCTGTACATGATAAACACAGCCCTGGGATTGCTAGTGAGCTTATTATTAGCTCAAACGCCGAAGACATCCTTAAGAGCAAGCAATGGTCATAAGATACTTCGGATTTGAAAGTATGAATCCAATGTATAGTATATTTTTGGTTCTTGTTTCCATGTAGTGCGTGCATGCGTATGGCGGAGAAGCTAGTTACATAGAAGGAAATATACACGGCAAGATCCGGTGGCAGCAGCATCCACCCCTAAAACAAAGGTCCAGTCCCAGCGACACCTGTGAGCTATTGATTATTCTGAGGACACGGGCACATCTGCGGCCACTCTCACATCGGCCTCCAAAGCCTCACGGTAGTCTAGCACATCAAGTAATACCAGTTTACAGGAATTATATTTACATCAGTGTGGCATCTCTCTCTCTCTCTCTCTCTCTCTCTCTCTCTCTCTCTCTCTCTCTCTCTCTCTCATTCTCTCTCTCTCTCTCTCTCTCTCTCTCTCTCTCTCTCTCTCTCTCTCTCTCTCTCTCTCTCTCTCACACATATTTTCCTTCTTTTTCACAAACACAAATACACGCGCGCGCACGAGGACACATGTGCGCACATACACACACGTGCGCGCACACACACACACACACACACACACGTGCGCACACACACACACACATAGACACAACCACACACACACACACACACGCACACACACACACATACACACACATACACACACACACACACACACACACACACACACACACACACACAAACACACACACACATATATATATATATATATATATATATATATATATATATATATATATATATATATATATATGTGTGTGTGTATATACATACATATATAAATTCATACATATATAAATATATATATATAGCGAGAGAGAGAGAGAGAGAGAGAGAGAGAGAGAGAGAGAGAGAGAGAGAGAGAGAGAGAGAGAGAGAGAGAGAGAGAGAGAGAGAGAGAGAGAGAGAGAGAGAGAGAGAGAGAGAGAGAGAGAGAGAGAGCGAGAGAGAGAGAGAGTTGGAGTGAGAGAGAAAGAGAAAGAGAGAGGGGAAGGGAGAGAAAGAGAGATAGAGAGAGACAGAGTCGGAGAGTGAGAGAGAGAGACAGAGAGAGAGAGAGAGAGAGAGACAAAGAGTCGGAGAGAGAGAGAGAAGAGGGAGGGTGGAAGGGAGGCAGGAAGGGAGGAAGGGAGAGTGAGAGAGAGAGACAGAGAGAGAGAGACAGAGAGACAGAGATATTTTTTCATGCTCTCCCTTCGTTCTTCAATATCTCATACTCCTTAATTTCTACGATTGAGCTATTTATTTTACAGATACAATACAGAGCAAGAGTAAATTCATCTTTTAAGCTGTTTGAAACAAAATCAATATAAAAAAAAAAAACGGAACCTTTCCTCTGTGTGTGTGTGTGTGCGTGTATGAGTGAGTGTGAGTATGTGTATGAGAGTGTGTGTGTGTGTGTGTATATGTGTGTATGTGCATGTGTGTGTGTATGTGTGTGTGTGGATGTGTGTCTGCTTCCATGTGTCTGCGTGTGTGTGTGTGTCTGTGTGTGCATACAAGTTTGTGGATTTGTGTGTGTGTGTGTGTGTGTGTGATACTTTCGCGCCCATAAATAGGTGTCCTTATGTATATGCCTTTTCCAAACAAAAATATTCAATATTCATGCCTGCAAACCATCTTACCAAATAAGTACGGTATTCTAGATATAAAAAGGAAAATGCGTGAATAGAAAAAAAACGGGAGAATAAACAAAACGAGCAAAAAAAAAAAAAAAACACTCCATTAAAAAACGAGGAAAAAACATCCCTTCATGTCTTAAATTAAAAAAAAAAAAAAATCTCCAGAGCACATTATCCGCGGAAACAGCCTATATCTCGAGAAAATAGGCCTACTGAGATGCAGATAGGGAAGCCCAAATCAAGATGATCTAGGCTAAGAAAAATACGGAGCGGTCACTGCAAGGGTCGCGGAGATCAAAGGCAAAACAAACATGGAGTTAGAAGCAATTGTATAAGACGACTTCGGCTTCGGACACGCGGGGAAGGACACGCCGGGAAGGACACGCGGGGAAGGACACGCAGGGAAGGACACGCGGGGGGATGAATGGGGGAGCTGGGCGGGCGGGGGCGGGGGGAGGGGGGGGGGGATCCTGGGGCGACACGGGGAGACGGAAAGACGGCGGTGAATATATGAATAGGAAAATAGGCTAATAAATGAGTGAACGAATAACATATATTTAGATGTATATATACGTGTAATATGTATGTATGTATATATACATATATATATATATATATATATATATATATATATATATATATATATATATATATATATATATATATATATATATCACATATGTATATATATATACATATATATATATATATATATATATATATATATATATATATATATATATATATGTACACATAAATATATATACATATATTTTACATATGTATGTATATGTATATATATATATATATATATATATATATATATATATATATATATATATACATATATATATATATATATATATATATATATAATACATATATATATTTATATATCTATATATATTTATATATATATATTTATATATATATATATATATACATATATATATATATATATATATATATATATATATATATATATATATATATATATATATATACATATCACATATATCACATATATATGTATATATATATATATATATATATATATATATATATATATATATATATATATATGTATGTATGTATGTATATATATGTATATATGTATGTATATATTTAAATACACACACACACACACACACACACACACACACACACACACACATATATATATATATATATATATATATATATATATATATATATATATATATATATATATATATATATATATATATATATATTTATTTATATATATATATATATATATATATATATATATATATATATATATATATATATATATGTATATGTTGTATGTATGTATATATATACATATATATTATGTACATATATGTGTATGTGTGTGCAGGTAGGTACTATGTATGCATCTGTGCATATAAGCAAGTTTGTAACGATAGACAGAGGGATATGCAGCAAGATATAGTTCGAATGACAGATATTCAAACACCTTTCTATTGAGAGATGCTTGTCTGTAAATTTCATTGGAATACAGTTAGATGGAGAGGTGAGAAATAGGCACTGATCGAAAGATATAAAAAAGAAAAAAGGGGAAAAATAGACAGACGGACAGCTTTATTCTCATACGGGCAAATAGCCAGAGGGAGAACGGGTTAGGCTATACCATAAAGAGAAGCAACATTAAAACAAGCGGACGAAAGACTGATTAAGTTGATAATCTCTAACCTAAATGAATTTCTTCCCTCTGAAATAAAAGACGACCCGCATAATTACATCGCTGTTGTAGCTCTACATCCGTCCTCGCCTCTGCCATTTTTCCCCCCATAAGCCTCGGCAGCTTTGTTCAAACGTGACTAAACCCCCTTTTCCCGCCAACACCGAGAGTCATGGCGTTGACCCCGCGGTGTGTTAAAAATTCTCTGGTAAATATTTCACGTGGGTCGAGACTCGTGAGCATGCTCGAGAGCGAGTTAATGTTGCGCTATGTTTTGATGCTTTAGAAACGCGGAGGTCAATTACTTTTTAAATGTTCATAAAAACGCTGATCTGTATCCAGTTTATTCAAACTCTTTAACAGTTACTCGAAGTGAAGTGATCTGGCTTTGATTCTTGCTGTGGCGCTGATCGCTGCATCTGGCGACTTCATATGGATTAAGAGGTATTCTTTGACATGCGACCGACTACAGTGTTGCAATGCATTTCATGTTTACTTTTTTTGCGAGATGAAAAATTTTCAGTTTTCTCCACCACAAATCAAATCCATCACCATGACCAATCGCCATAATATTTGTCCAAATAATTATTTCTGACTGAATATACCAAAAGAAATCTATTCGTTTTTTTTTCGCAGCCAAAGGCCAGTGAAAAGGAACGTGTAGATAATTCTGTAAAAACATGTGCAAACATACGGTATGCAGTGAACACACACACAAATAGATACATATAAACATATATAATACATACATACATACACACATCTATTAATATATAGACAAATGAATGTATAAATAACGACATATATATAACACGAACTAGGACAGGCAACAATAACCTGTCTTCTTTGACAACAATAACCTAACCTAAAAAGGACGTCTGCCTCCTCACGAAAAAAAAATTGAATCGCAAATCAAGTGAGCGGAGAGCCGAGCCTGCGTCCCTTACCAATCCCCACGCTATTCCGGCGTCTAGTTAGTGTCAGCAGTGAAAAAGTATTAGAGTATTAGCTTGCATTAACCCTAATTTCCTTTTTCGAGAGAATTAACGGTCTTACACGTCTTATGTCACTTCTATGCCAGTGAGTCAGCGATTACCTTTGTGAATCGTGAATCACTGGTTTGAAAAAAGGTTCTGAGGGTTTGATGGACGTCTTCCCGAAAGTAGTTTGACATGTAACGTGTCTGCATATATGAATGTGAAATGCATGTCTATAGTTGTGTTTATGAACATTATATATATATATATATATATATATATATATATATATATATATATATATATATGCATGTATGTATGTATATTATATATATATATATATATATATATATATATATATATATATATATATATATATATATATATATATATATATATATATATATATATATGATGCAGTGATGCATCTAGTTTGTGCATTGTGGGTTTTTCTTCCATATATATCTGTGTGTGTATGTGTTCATATGTATGTGTATATATACATATATATACACATATGCATATATATATACATGTATACATATACATATATATATATATATATATATATATATATATATATATATATATATATATATATATATATATATATATATATATATACGCATCATGTCCACCTCTAGTGAACTTTATATTAACATCATATGAAT
>NC_091556.1:11113758-11133758 GCF_042767895.1 Penaeus vannamei | reverse complement strand
ATAACGGGACCATTATGTATGAAAATTTGTGTTCATTCAATTTTGCTAGGTTTTCTATTATGAAATGTGTTAGGACCGTGACATGATTATACAGCCATTCGGGTACTTGATATCTAAAGACTATTGAAAGAGACTATCTTGTTTTACTGTTATGTTCTCACTGCAATATATAATTTCCTCTATTATGAAATGATAATGATCATGAAACTCCTTTGATATGAATACTTGTAAATACAACATATATACTTGTAAATACGATCGGATTTGGCATGTATTCATAGAATAAGGCTCCGTCCATATGATGAAGTTCATTTCAATACCCATTGTTCTACCAAAATTGGCAGGCAAACCAAGAAAGTGATCAAGAGAAATCACTAGACAAGACCATGAAGCCGCCTGCCTGGTAGCTCGACTGTTTGCTGCTGGGTATGAACAGATGATCCTGCTAAACATCACATAAACCTCTAAAAGACAACAACGGTTATCCTAGTAAAGATTCATAGTGGTAATGGAAAGTGAAAGGAGGAAATGGATCATGTACAGCCTTAACAGTCATTGGCAACTTCAGTATCATTTAGAAGCCAGTTCATATTAACTATAACTGACTTTTTTGTACTACTTGCATTCTTTGAGGAACTAAAATGTTATAAGGATCTTTGCACAAAACAAAGATTAAAAGATGTTCAAAAGGACACTCAACTAACAGACTCTTAACTCAGGTCAACTCGTTATCTACCCCAGTTTATACCGGTCTACCCTGGCTCATACCACCAAAATCATAGCTGGTACTTAGCTATCAATAACCCAAAAAATAAATTTCCTTGTCCATCAATAGTAACTTTTTGCATCAGTCCTCCTCAAAAACTAACAAGAAACCAATTAATTGATGAACCGAGACGAATATACAACTTTCCTTCACAGGAACAGTTAAAATATATAGCTATGTACTATATGACCTTTGCAGCATCCTATAGTTCCATAATATCCAGATTTTGGAGTTTCACCCAATTAAGTTTCATTATAGTTTAAAATAATACAATCCAGGAAATTTTGACAGCCTTTATCAATATATCATTGTACAGGCACTCTGTTCCATGATGTAACATGCAAGAGTTACATATAATTCTGAATACTCTTATTCTACAACTATCACTGGTCATATACATCAGAGATCAACAAACTAAAATTTGAGGTTCCAGCACTTTCAACAACATTGCTCAATATTAATGATCTCTGTGAACATAAAAATATATCTTGTTTGTGATGTAAAATCATTCAGGGGTAACAATAATCACAGTTACCTTGCTTGAATATGTGGAGCTAACATCAAACCCACCAAAGATCATGATACAAGGCTTCTGATATTATTAAAGCAAAATATGATAGGTATGTATATATCCAAGAAGAAAGCCTATATGAACTAAAAGTGAACATACCCTATTGCATAGCAAACCTGCTTAGAGATATATCAAAGCCTGTATATAGGTGCCACTGATAAATGAATTTCTACAACAGAAGCATGCTGAGGTACAAATAATTACTACAGATACCCACTTAAGTAGAATTTAGGATGAATAAAAAATAATAACATTACCAATGGACGAAACGACAAGTTTCTTTAATTCAACATCAAACGCACAGAATGCTTCTAAAATTATCTTTCTATATATCCTTAGACATCCTGGTAATTCCACTATTCCTTACAACTAACAAAACAAAATACAAGCCAAATTGGAGGAATCACAATCATCAAGCATAAAAAAATATTCATCACAGACAGTAGTTTTTCAAAATGACAAGTGTATACAATAAACAATTGATTTGATCTATTTTTTCATTGCTGCTTTTTTGAAGAAAAAAAAAGCACTTCCAATATCTACATCCACTCTGTCTTCATCTGCATCTTTCTTTTTTTCTTTTCTTCCTCCTCTTCTTCAATCAATCCTTTATCTTTAAACGGCAGGAACAACTCCCTTCCACACCTTCGTTTCACAGTGAACAGTTGCCTGGAATGGAATGGAATGGAACTTGTGAGTATTGTGCTTTCCTTTAAAATTAGAAGAAACAAAGAAACATCGGTTGACACCAGAGTCCCCAATTTTTTTAAACAACTGACTACACAAAATCCTTGATTTCTCATTCACTCCCAGACACATACAAAAAAAATATAAATTAATATTTAAACCCTTGCATCCAGATAACATGACCATCATGTCATGTAAAAATCTGGTATGAGCACAAGATGATATGAATAAAGGGAGTTCTCGACGTAAGTTGGAACACACCTAAATACAGTACATGTACATACATACATAGGCACTGAAGTCACTCACATGTACATACATGTGAGTGACTTCGGTGCCTATCTGTACATGTATAAAAGTCTTAATCTAAAACATAACACACTTCTATGACATATACGAAAACAAAACTAGGGCTAAAGGAACACATTGAAGACAAACTAGATATTGTATATGATTTCTAGTGTCGTATCCATGACACGTCATGAGTCGAGACTGTCATAAGCCAAGAACCCCTTTATGCCATTTTGGAAAAATTTGCCTGAAGGCCAGGGTGACAGGAATGACTCACTATGATTGCAAAAAGCACTTGGAGGATTTAGGAAGAGGCTCTTCCATTATTCCCATCAGTAAACGAATGTGAAATACATCCTCTGCGAGCCATGACTGGAAGAGCACCAGCTCAGGATCCTATTCCTACCCCCTCTATAACCAGCAATGCAGGTTGTATTAACAAAAATTGAATATTGCAAAAAAAAAAAAAAAAAAAAAAAAAAAAAAAAAAAAAAAAAAATAATAATAATGATATAAATAACAAAATGTTACTTATAGTTATTATTAGTGCACTGAGTTATGGACTACCTGGAGAGATGATATGGAGTCTGTGTAAGGAAAACAGTTTATTAGCATCTGAATACAGCATATAAAATGGTAAATAGACATTGGTGGAGGAAAAAAAAGGCTTAAGCATTAAACAGCATAACAACACTGCTAAGGGAAGAAAAGGAGCCTTGAAACCAAACAAGTACACCTGTACATCGTAAGATTGGCCTAAATAACCCTAATGCCCTGATTTTGGGCAGCAAAGGAGTTAAGTAGATGTGCCATTTCCATATACATTAGTGAGGGGAACTGCAAGCCAAACCTTGCTTTCTATTTGCATTAGTAAGGGTAACTGCATACCAAGCCCATTCCCATGGTGAATATCTATCATAAAATATTGGGATACAAAATATAAACAGAATATAAAATAAACAGACAATATAAACTAAGTGCATATAAATTACAAATGTGTATCTGCAAATTATATTTTATCTATTCTAGTTGCTTATACGAACATTCATCCAAACTTTATGATCCAAACACAACAAAAATTGTTACGGCATTTATCGACCCATTGACCCCCAAGGGTAGGATATCAAACACTTTGGGGCCCCTGGTCTATAATGTCTAAAATGGCAACAAGAATGTTATTGTGATATATAAATTTAACAGATACAATAAAACTGATTTCCATGAATGAAATACCTACTTTAATTGCCTATTAAGATGGAAACAGTGAAAGACAAGGTAAGGAAGAAAAAAGATACAGATATTGAAACTGAATTAACAATGGAATTGTATCAGTGGGATGGAAAAAAAATGAGCAGAAAATGAGGAAGGAAAGAAAAAAAGAAAAATAAATATATAAAAAGGACAGGAGTCAGCATGAGAAATAAACTGAATCAGATGAAGAATGTATGGAGAAAAAGATGCAGAAGAATGTCAGGGATACTAATATCAGGAAGAGGAGGGTAATGCTTAAAAAAAAAAAAAAAATAAAAAAAAAATATATATATATATATATATATATATATATATATATATATATATATATAAAATAAAATAAAAAAACAATGAAGGAAGCCTGAAAGCAAAAAAGAGGGAAAACAAAAGCAAGTGAAAGAAAGAGAACAAGGAAATTTACCACAACCAAATCAACTACTACTGTCAGCAAATACTTAGTCACCAATGGATCTCTTTGTCATCCATGACAAAAAAGCAACAAACACTAGACATATAAAAACAACAACATAACAATTACATATTATGGCTTACCTTACAGGCTGTTGCATGCATCTTGGTCTGGCACCAATAAGAAGGACCCCAAGTGCACTTCTCAGCTCCCAGGAGTGGTTCTGAAGTGTGGTGGGGGCACATTTTTACGGCCTGGCACACACGCTTTGAGTCCCCTAGTTCAGCAAGAAGGTTCACTACATAGGGTCCATAAACTTCAATCATGCTGCGGCACTGTGTAAAAAGGTAAAAATATCTAAGCAGTTCTCTTTTGGAAAAAGGTAAAATTTTATTTTGTTGAGATATTGTATGGCTTTCATAAGAAAGAGAGTACAAAATGAATAAAACATAGAGACATACAACACAAAGAAAGGCCTACATACAATAAGAAATAGTCATCCTCAAATGAAAATATATTCATGCATTTTAATCCTACCATGATGGGGCCTGAATTTTCTGTGATATAATATTATGCAAGATTCTAAACTTTGCAGCTAGGCCTAAGCTGTGTACAGCCGGCCCACTCATTGCAAATCATGATGTGTATGCACATCATAGGTCATTATATCAGATATAGCATGCCCAAAATGAAGGAGTTAATATTCAGGCTTAAACATCATATGACTCATCTCATACCGTGTCCTTTGCATTATTGGGGAAGAGTCGGCAAACTTCTTCAAGAACAGTGTCAATGGTGGTTGTTGCATCTCCATCCTTTAGTTTCTTGTCAATATAGTTAACAACTCCCTCACAAACTTGGCATTTGTCCATTCTAATATTAATAAGGGCTCTCATACCTGTATAATAATAATAACTTTGATTACATCAACTGTATCTGATACAGCATACAGTAGAATGACATCACAGTACTAAGTCATCTCCAATCAAAAATTCTACAAACATTTTCGTAATGTGAATCTCAAATTCTGTTTGTGATGAACTTACTTTCAAATGATGGAGGTTTGCAAAGCTTGATCTGTTGGCAAACAGTCTTTGGACTAAGTTCATGAACCAATAACTTGATGATAGCATCACCATACTGTTCAATGAAGCCAATACAATCATCAGCAAGAACACCTGGCATATGAGCACAAACGAAGTCCACAACTTCAATTATTGCATCCTGAAAAAAGAGTGGGCAAATATTAAAACCATCATCAATAGTTCCAGTATTTCTTTTGCAACTATAATATGGGCTACTACTGAAAAACATAAGAAAGTGAATACCTTTCAAATACTATGTTCAGCAAGGATGTGCTCCTTGAGAACTGAAGCTAAATCATAAGAACATTAGTATCCACTTTTAACTATTACCAATGTCCATATCAGACTGAACTTCTACTGATGATTATCTCTCTCACTTCAGGCAAAAAATTAAAATCTAATTTTATTTAGATATCAATCATACCTTAAAGTAGCCCTCAATCATATCAATCTTAAATATTAATCTTATTTCTATTGCTATTACAATTGATAATAACATCACTGATATCATTATTACCATCCATAACATTCTTACCAACAACTGTAGTAATACAAATAAAAAATATTAATAAAAATAAACTTTTTCTCAGAATGTACTTTCACATCAAAATCAACATTAGATACCATATTCATCTCTTCATCTAAACCAATTATACTTGTGTATAGTAAAATTACAAATATGTAACATTTCTTTCATACCATGAATATTACTAAATTTTCTACACACTTCAATCAAAATTAAGAAGTTGTGCAATTACAGCATATATTTTTGTATCTTTTGTGTCTATTTGCAACTACAAGATCAAGGCTAGTAATGCATCAATCCCATCATTATAATGTGGATTTTCACTAACCTCAGTAGCATTTTCTGAGAGCAAGTCATCAACCTGAACCATTGCAAACTCGCATAAGACACATGCTGCAGACTGTGTCATCTCGAAGTCGTCTGTCGTTTCTACGAAAGAAAATTGTTTGCTTTGATTTTATGGGCTGGGGTAATGCAAATTTACAGTCATGAGCATTTTGGCTGAAGGCCAGGGTGATAGGAATGACTCACCATGAGTGCACTAATCACTCTCTTCAGAGGATGATTAGACTCAGTGGGCATTTAGGAAGGGGCTTTTGCATTATTACCACTGATAAAGAAATGTGGAGTGTACAAACCACGAGCAATGACTGGAGGAATGCTGGCTCTTGGGAAGAGGCCATGTCTGAACTCATTATCCTATTCCTGGCCTCCTGACCACTATGACTGGCAGTGCAGGTTGTATCACAGAAATAGAAGTTTACAAAAAAAAAAAAAAAAAAAAAGACAAGTAACAAAATGTTGCTCATTATTATTACTATTCCACAGAGTTATAGGTTTCTTAGAGAGATATTGAGTCTGCACATGGGAAATGGTTTATTACCATCAGGATAACAAATCAAATGACAAATATGAATTGGAAAATGGCAAAAAAACTAAAAATGCTTTTGCAGAAAAAGAGAAAATAACATTGCAAAGGAGTGACAGGAGACTTTACACTGCACTTGAGTGTTAATGCCTGTTTATTGGGCCATGTGACAGCAGTAAAGCATCTAGATCCAATGGATTGCTCCACAAATGCTTAGCCACCAAAGAATCAATAAGTAGGCCGATGTAATCTCAACCGATTTCCCCATTCTGATTTTTTTCTTATGCTATCATTCCTAATAGTTATTATTGTTAATGACATTATGATTACCGCAATGTTGTAAAAATACAAATGGCAATAAAAAATGAATAAATACCATTTAGAAAATGCTGCCAAAATGCCAAAAAATGCATTGTTTGCCTTATTTCCCAACTGTGACAGAATGTGGTATGCACGTTTTGCACCAGATAGCACTGAATTTATTCACTGAACCTCATGTTAGATTACAAGAGTGAGGTCCTGCATCATCCAGTCAGCAGTATCATGGTGAGGGAGGAAAAGAAACCCTGAGGTGTACACCTCTTGTCGGAGATATCAATTGTGCACAGAGCAGTAATGCTGCTGCCACAGTGTAAACAATCACTAAACTGGAATCACTGTCATCCTAGCCAAAAAGGTTAATAAGTTTAATTTACATTAAACTCTTAATCCTATAAGTATTTAAAACTACTAAATCAAATCAAGGTAGCTTTTGTAGTGTTTAAGATATGAGATGAATTTTAATAATGTAACTTGCTAGTTTGAACTCCATAAATGTTATCTTTTTCTTTCTTTCCTTCTTTCTTTCTTTTTAATTATATTAATAAAATTCATATTTTTATCAGTATCATAAAGTGTTGAAAATACTTTGTCAATTTTCTTGTTTTGACCAGTAAATGGACATCTCAGAGGAGCATTTCTCCACCTCTTTCAAGCATCCAAAGGGTTAAATCATAAGACAAAATACAAGAAAAATCATAATAAGATTAATCAATAACATTAGTAACTTGTGTTGAAGGTAGCTAATCTCTGAGTAACTTACGTGATGATACAGCTGGGACAAACATGCGAGAGACTGGCAACTGGTGAGAGGCATCAAGCATAGGCAATGCACTTTCTGGAAAGGAAATTCATATATTGAAGACAACTGAAAACTATTCTAAGAAATAAGTGCAAAGATATTAGATAATTTTAGAAGTTTTTCTTTTCACATGTTAAAAAGAAGACTTCAAATCGAATCCCTTTATGCCTTTAATAAAAACCAATTAATGATGAGTCCACCTACAACATAAATAATAAAAATAAGGATTGTAAAGGTATACATCCCACAACTAAAACTGGAAAAAATGTTAACAGACTTCTATGCATTTAAAAAACTTTGAACACTATAATTCTGCTTTCTTCATTCTTCTTTTCATAATAATGAATATGTACCATATATAATAAACTGATGTAACATAGTACTAACTTAAAATAAAGTACAAGCTGAATAGTAATTGGTACAGTTGGCCAAATAAATTCATGGCCACCCTTTGGTTATCAAGCTGGGATTTTATCTGGTAAAACTAGTGCATTCAAGTATACCCATATATGCCCTATTGTTAAATAAATATCGCTTGAAAAAGCCATCATATTCTCTAATACTTAAAATTAAATGGATAAATAAGGACAAAGAAATAGACATTACCTATCTTTATGCCCTCACTTACCTATACTGTTTACAACTTACACTCGCTAAAGGATAAATGTTTCCATATTCTTTCTCTCTTGTTCAGTCATGAAGCATCTGTGTATCATATATAATCATGTTTTATGTAATCTAGACTTAATTAGGCAGCATAAACTTTTTGGCTGAAAGCAGATAACATTCTCCTGGCAAGTCAAAAAAACACAGGAATTGTAATACATTTTTCCACAAAAGGTTCACTCTCTAAAAAAATGTGTATACTTTAAGAATTACACAACAAATAATAATTCATGTTTCATGAAAGAACAGGGGAGAACAAATCAATATATAAGGAACATTTGTTTTTGCTCTTTGGATAAACAAACATTTAGGTTAAATGATAATCAACTTGTAAATGTAATGGAAAGGGAAAGGGAATGAACAGCCATAGACAATTTTTTACATGCTTTTATATTAATTCCATTTATAGTTTTTTTTTTTGGTTGTTACCATTATTTTAAAATATTCATCCTCTAGCCAGAGTAAACTGTAAGACTTATTGCCAAGGATATTAATATCAGAATAAGAAATAAAGACAGGGAATGTCTGTTTTTCATATACTTTCATATGCACTTCATTTCAAATCTTTAAATATATGTGACAAAATTTGCTTAGGCCTTTTTTTACATTGTTATTTAGGAAGAAGGTTTATATTGTTGAATTTGAAAACACTACACTGTCACCAGATAAAGTCTAGGCTTGATAATTTTTGGGTGGATTATTCTGCCAGTGTTCCCATAAAGTTTGAGGATACAGGTTCCTGATTTATTTTAATTGCACTGTTCAAGTGTAGACAGAGTGAATATAACCTTGCAAGGCACATCTCAGTCTGTGCTATGCCTTTCTTTTAAGGGATTATTACCTGAAAATTGTTCAAGCTTATAATAAACACACTTGAATAAAAAAGGGATTTTTTTCTTTTCAAGATATAATTGGACATCACATGTGGGATCAGAAAGGAAATAATGAACACTCCACAGCTTGAAAAAATATAAAATATATAAACCTATTTTGTCCATGGAATTACACAATTAATCCCGGGTGAAACAATCAATATAACAAGATATACAAAGTGCATATCAACCTTAGCAATAACCAACACTATCTTTACAGAATGCTTTTCTTGTTGTTTTATTAAGGCATTTTATTTTCTTTGGAGCTTAGCATGCTCTTTTTGATTATGTATATCACTTCTCTGAGAAGACATTTTTATGGTAAAAAAAAATATACACACTACAATTTAAAAATGTATACAACTCATACCTGTTTGCTTACACAGTCCCAGGTTAGTGCATATTTCATCCGGGGATAAGTTGTTGAGCAACATCTGTATGACCTGATCAGTGTACAATTCAACAAACATGTTGCATTCCTTACGTGCTGACTTGGGCAAAAGGGCACATAACCTTTCAAGAGCAGTCTCAATGCTTGCCTGCAAATATATAAAATGATAATTACATTTCTGATTACAAGAATCTATAAAATTTCTTTAGATCCATTTGAAAAATTTTCGTACAGCAGAAAAACATAACTAAAGCTAAATCTCGGCATATTAGTCTCCTTTGTTTCTTTAGCATAACTGCCTTATATATGAATACTATGTAACTTGTGTAAATCAACCCACTAGCGACGGCTACATTTTCAATCCGAAAATAATATTTTCCAGGTGAGAAATTCAGAGCGCGAGCTCCGATCTAGCATCGCACTGGCGTGACGGTTGGTAATGTTTACTTTTCCGGGTGTCTTACATGTGGGAATATTGACTGCTATGTACAATGAACACACACACAAATTCTCCATTAATGGATATTCTGAGATTCTTTAATATATCATATACCTAATCAAATTATCAAAGATATTATCCATCCAACATAATTACATACATTTTATAATCCACCATACATCTACCAACTTACTTCAGTTCTGTTATCTTCCAGCATGTCCTCCAGCTGTGTCAAAGCATACTCGCACACAACACAAGATACGTCAGGTTTTCCAGAAGTGACCTGTACTGCCTCCTCTGTCTCCCCTTCAGATGGGCAGAGATGCAGCATAGGACAGATCTTGATGGGGGAAAAAAAAAACGTAGATAATTCTATTACAATTTTTTCTTTCTTTTTTCATCTCTAAATTCAAATATTGTACATACATAGACCTATTACCAATTTCCTTTAAGCAAACCTTAGTTAGCATACCCAAAATATTGAAGTAAAAAATACTGGTAACATGAATTCTGCACTAAGTGATTAATCATTAACTCACGCTTTCTTACCTGGGATGGGTCAATCTCTTGAGCCAGCAACTCGATAACTTGGTCACCATAGGCATCTACATAGTCCTCACACTCCTCTGCCAGTGAATGGGGCATCATGGTGCACAGCCTTTCAACAGCATCTTCGATGTCCTTCTACAATTCATTTCCCAATTTTAATCAATGTCATATTTCACTTTTCCCCTTCTGATTATCTGATAATGCATTTTTATATCAATTGTACATAAATCATTTTTATTTTGAATATTTGTATTCTAATATGCATTAAAGGAAAGCCTTTGCATACTAGAACAGTTCAGAGGAAAAGGAAAAAATAATAACAAGAAATGTGTAATATCTGTAAATTGCATGGTTTCTAACTTACTCCAACAGACTTCAGCAGCAAAGCAAAAGTTAAATGAAATTAGTCGTCTTATTATAAATGAAACTGATTAAAACCAAACTTGTAAACATGAATTAAAATATCATAAGAAAAAAATAGGGTAGCTACAGGAATAAGCAAGCAAAGACAAAAGTAAACCAATTATCAAAAATACTAACACGAGTGTCCTTCTGCTCAAGCATATTCTGGAGGAAATGAAGAGCAAATTCACACATCACACACTTGTTGTCATCCCCAACACGTCCCTTTCCAACAGGTGCAGCCAACATCCCATTCCTACCAGCACTTGACACATCTGATATTTGACAAGAGCAAAAATAAAATAAAACATAGATATCCCTTCTATGTATATATCACTTATTGACAAGAATTTCTATTAAGTTAAATGCCTTAACGAAGGTAAATGCACAGAAATGGATATTCATTTTACAATATTTTCAAAAGATTAAGAATTTCATTTAATATCAAAAAGGGTTTAATTACTCATGATGATTCATTACAGTAAATATCAACCTTACCAATGCCACTTTTTGATAGCTTCACACGCGGCAGATTTGAACCTTGGTTTTCATTCTCAAATCTGATGGCACTGCTCTCATCTCCACCAATCAAGTGTTGCCCAACCATCAGTGATGGCCTGAGAGGAGTTTGTGCAACTCTATGCCTTACATCAAGCACTGTCCAAGCTGGATGCTAGGGAATGAAATTTTTGTATAGTCATTTCATCCAAACACTGATTAAATGCTTTCTCATTGTGCCCCATTAATGTTTACTCAACAAAATATTGCAAAATATTATTCATGGGAAGTTGAAACAGATGCTCAAATACATACCAATCCTTCGCAAATAAATAAAAAACAGAAATCAACAAACCTCTCCATTGAAAACTGAATTAGCACCACAGAGTCCTACAGCTTCACAGATTTCCTTGGGATGGATTTCAGACATCAAGAAGCTGTATACAATTTGGTAATATTCATCTACCAAAGCAAGACAATTCTTGCTGAACCTGCCAGTCTGATGGCACAAACCATCTAGGATCTGTTTCGAAAGAAAATTTATTAGTTTGAATACTTGATGCATCTATTGATTATTTTCTTTATCAGCAAATTCATACTACTAAAAATAAATAAGACATCTGTTCACTTGAAACCAGCTTCATAAAAAATAATTTTCTAATATTCACATTTTACTTCAAAATTGTTCTCAACAAGCACCTATCAATCATTTTCAATAAATAGTTAAGAGTAATTCCTTACAAAAGAAAAAAGGGAGGATTAATAACAAAGAAGGGCATCAAATACTGACAAATGAAGATATCTAATATAGAATAAAACTTGTGGTTTTCCAACAATTGAATAATTTGTCCATCCTGTATACAATATTTATCTTAAGCTATTCAGCTTGGTATGCAAAATAATACCATCCTTTTAAGCCAATGCCACCAAGAGAATTTGGGGTTCACAGGGCCTTTGATCCAAGGAGTTTGTTCATCCGACTGGGCTTGCCTCTGAAGCCTATTTCAGACAAAGCTGAATCACAACAACGAAGTGATATGATTTCTTTTTGTATCACATTTATCCATGATTTTAATCTTTTTACATATTCAGAGATGCATGATATTCATTTAATTTGCTATATTGAACCAGTAGTAGCCAGATTAAATATGAGTCCTTTTCAATAAATCAGGTATTACAGTATGTGCAAGATGGAATGTGGCTTTATTGTGGGATAAAAAAAAAGAACTTTCTCTTATTTTTGCAAATCTCATTCTTCTGAAATAAGAGATTGCATGCAGAAATAGGCTGGTATTCCCATGGCTTTAGTAATTCCCTTTTGAGTGTCATACTTCAAGACAGTGCCATATAACAATCTTGTTGAAATGAGGAGACTGGCACAGCAGGCGAATGATTGAAGTGTTTTACTGCCCTTTAAAACAATAGCCCATAGGGGTACTGCACATCCCATTCTCCCTCAGGCAATACCCCAGGCCATGGGACATACCATGAGGGCACCTTATAAAGAACTGTATAAAATGTAGCACATGAATCATAGTAACATAATGAATGGTTTGTTACATACAGCCAAGTCAGTCATGATATAAATGACCCATCACCCCAAGCCATGACCAAGTCAAGCATAGGTGAATCCATCATCTGGAGGCAAAGAGATACGCCAATACCATGAAACAACATCGCATGAATTCCCATGTGAGAAACGGGTAGTGGAAGGTAATTTATAGTCTATTCTTCCGAAATATCTAAAACATTTTAAACTATTACCTTTCCTCTCTTCTCAGAATCATTTTATGATAAAAATAAAACATACCTCTTTGAATTCTTCTTCAGTGGTATTTGCTGTAAGAATCTCCCTCCAGTGTTGCACAATTGCTTCACAGAAGTCACAAGGTTCATCACCAGAGTGTGAAAGTGCAGGACGAGTGTACTGTCCACTCTGGTGCATTCTGTTTTCACACATTTCTATAAAGATAAGTAAAAATAAGTAAAAATATGAAATGTCTACAGATCACAGAAAACACTTTCAGGACAAGTTCCTTGTATAACACATCTAGACAAAGAATAATCTTAAAACTAAATCAGTTTTCATTTTCCATAAAGGCAAATATATACAACAGAATTTTCTGCTAATGCTTAAAAAAGTATCACGTATTTCTAAAAATATCAAGTAGGTATATATACACCTCTGAATTACTGGACAAAAAACATTAGTTTACCCACCAACTAGGTCACAGAAGTCTTCTGGTGTCAGCTGATCTGTCAGGAAATTGTAAATATCGTCGAAGTTAGCTTCAACCAAGGCACTGCAGCCATCAGAGAGAGATCCAAAACGTCCACATATAGCTATCAATCTGTCCATGAGCTGAGAAAAAGAGACATTTGATATACAGAGTGACTTCTACAAATATAATAATCAACAGTCAAAGTTGCAATTTTGGTAATTTTCATCTCAATAAAAGGAGAAAAAATATCACAAAATATAGCTTAAAATACAAATAATGTTTTGCATGAAATCAATAAGAGCAAAACACCAAACCTCAGCTCGTGAGTGAGTCTTGACAAGGCGGATGGTTCGTGCAATGAAGTCCCTGCAAGATTCACAGTCCCCTGGTTGTGGATGTTCCCCTGAATGCTTTACTGCATTAGGGTTGAATCCTTGAAGAGCAACCTATAGCATTGAGAGAAAATAATGCATGAAACTGATTTTTTCATTTGGAAATTTTAATGACAATATACACAGAAAATACAAAGTTCCAACAAAATGTTTAAGCACTTATGTACTTTTACTTCACACACCTGATTTTCACTGATGAGTTTGTCAACTCTGGCAGAGTTGCAAAGGCCTGCAGTGGCACAGACCAACTGGGGGTTCATCTGAGATGCCAGTGTGTCAATCAATTCGGGAATGAAGTCGTTGGCAATATCTACACATTCATCAGCTATTAACTTAATAGGGATGAGACGGCAGGACCCATCAAACACCTCGCGAATCTCTTCCTGAAATAAATGACGCCAATGTAAAATTACCAATCAGATTCAAAGGTAAATTCTTTTGAGAATCAATTTTAAACTTTCTGAGCTAGACATATTTACACAGTGTGCCTTATCGCGCAGACACAATCAAATACACAAATAAATACTAAATACATACACAAACACAAAGAAACTTAAAATCAGCTAAAATAATATATAATAAGAGAACCTTCCTTAAAAGCCCATACTAATAGAGCCCAGCATGCTGCTGGGGCAGTGGGAACAAGTCAGCTGTATGAACTTGTAAGGTGTCTCATTTCCAACTATCCACGTGACACCTAAATCCTTTAGTCATAAGGCAGCTGATGCAACTGTCCATGTTACTGACCAAGCAGCAATAATTCCTTACATCTATTCTATCTTGCATATATATATATATATATATATATATATATATATATATATATATATATATATATATATATATATATATATATATATATATATATATATATATATATTTATATATTTATATATATATATATATATTTATATGTATATATATATTTATATATATATATATTTATATATATATATTTATATATAGATATATATATATATATATATATGTATTTATATATATATTTATATATATATATATATTTATATATATAAATATATATATATATAAATATATATAAAAATGTGTAAAGACATATATATTCCATATCATATATTATATAATATTATACATTATACATTATATATCATATATATAATATATCATACATTATATATTATATATAATAGATTTTATCGTGCATTATATATCACATATCATTTATAAACAATCAAAATATACATCAAAAATATAAATAATACTATTCAGTCTGTGATTCTTGATATACCTGGGTTTCATTACTGAGAAGTTGGTCTCTGGCCTCCTTAACCATGTTCTTACACAAGGTGCAGATGTCATCATTGTCTTCAGGCAATGCCAGGTTTTCCCATATTGTCTGAATACAGTGATTAACTGCATTGCACTCCTTAGCATTTCTATTATAAAAAAGAAATAACAAATTACTAAATATATGACTATAAAGATTACAGTCTAATTTTAAACAGTATCATATTTCATTTCTTACACTTTCAAGAGACATACTTCTTATTTTCTCTCCCGAAGTTTTAATACAAGACTACTTACTGAATAGAGTGGCACCAGTAACTCGGACCAAATGTGCACTTCCTGGATCCTAACATGGTAGCCTCACCATGCAGAACACATGCTGTAGATATACAAAATTCAATATCATTATTTACCAGAAAATTAGTCACATGTTGATACATGAGTATATATGCACATCTGGACACACAAAGACACAAAAACTCAGAGCTGCCTGCTCAAACCAAACACTATCAATTCTTCAAGGCCATTATGAGCTAGTATTTTTTAAATTAAAAACTTGTAAAGGGGAATATCCCTAAGGTCAAGGGGGATAGGGGGTTGAAAATGAGTTATGCCCATTTTCAGACTCTTCTACAAATATAGAAATACCCATGCAAAAACTCAGAGAGTATCGTAAATGTGTCACTCCGAGCCTAAGTATACCTGTCACCATTTTCATATATATATATATATATATATATATATATATATATATATATATATATATATATATATATATGTATGTGTGTGTGTGTGTGCGTATGTGTGTGTGTGTGCATGTGTGTGTGTGTGCGTATGTGTGTGTGCGTGTGTGTGTGTGCGTATGTGTGTGTGTGCGTATGTGTGTGTGTGTGTGTGCGTATGTGTGTGTGTGTATGTGTGCGTGTGTGTGTATGTGTGTGTGTGTGTGTATGTGTGTGTGTATGTGTGTGTGTGTGTGTGTGTGTGTGTGTGTGTGTGTGTGTGTGTGTGTGTGTGTGTGTGTGTGTGTGTATGTGTGTGTATATGTGTGTGTATATGTGTGTATATGTGTGAGCGTGTGCGTGTGCGTGTGTGTGTGTGTGTGTGTGTGTGTGTGTGTGTGTGTGTGTGTGTGTGTGTGTGTGTGTGTATGTGTATGTATGTATGTATGTATGTATGTGTGTGTGTGTGTGTGTGTGTGTGTGTGTGTGTGTGTGTGTGTGTGTGTGTGTGTGTGTATGTGTGTGTGTGTATGTGTGTGTGTGTATGTGTGTGTGTGTATGTGTGTGTCTGTATGTGTGTGTGTGTGTGTGTGTGTGTATGTGTGTGTGTGTATGTGTGTGTGTGTATGTGTGTGTGTGTGTGTGTGTGTGTATGTGTGTGTGTGTGTGTGTGTGTGTGTGTGTGTGTGTGTGTGTGTGTGTATGTGTGTGTGTGTATGTGTGTGTGTATGTGTGTGTGTATGTGTGTGTATGTGTGTGTGTATGTGTGTGTGTATGTGTGTGTGTATGTGTGTGTGTATGTGTGTGTGTATGTGTGTGTGTATGTGTGTGTGTATGTGTGTGTGTATGTGTGTGTGTATGTGTGTGTGTGTGTATGTGTGTGTGTTTTTTTGTGTGTATGTGTGTGAGTATGTATGTGTATGTATGTGTGTGTATGTGTGTGTATGTGTGTGTATGTGTGTGTATGTGTGTGTATGTGTGTGTGTGTATGTGTGTGTATGTGTGTGTGTATGTATGTGTGTGTGTGTGTGTGTGTGTGTGTGTTTGTATGTGTGTGTGTAAAAATGGAGTGAAAATGAAACATTGCAATCACTGGATAACATAAGTATCTTACTGTGATAGATTCCTCCAAGTGTGAAGGATTCATTAAAACAAACAAACAAATAAATAATCAACCAACTTTTAAAATTTCTTCACAAAAATATTGTAATTATGATTCAATTTTGACAAACATCATACAAATAACTAAGTACTGGTAATGCATGAACACTGGTGTATTTTACTCAAAAGACTAGAGAGCCAAGGAAAAGTTGCCATAACATCACCACTAGTTCAGACCTTTGGGATTGGAAAGCTTTAACATTCTTGTTTTCACTTGAACCAAATTAAGCAAGAAAACATAATAATGAAGCTGCTTTTACCATACATATAGGAAACAGAAAAATATATACTAAAAACTACAAATGATTAATTTGTATCTAAAATTTGTATTTTTACTTCACAAAAAATATTTACTGCATGGTCACACTAAACTAAGACAAAATGAAGATAATACTCTTGTAGAGAAGAAAAAGTTGCGGTCACTGGTACAACACAAAATTTGCAGACATGAAAGGTAACACCATATAAAAAGAAAAAGACTACTCCCGAGTTTCAGTTCCATCTTGCTATACAGGAAAAGACAATGTTTACTAGGGGGTGTTGGGGGCGGCCCCCCCCCCCCAATAAACCCTCCCTATGGGCACTGCCCAGTCACAGCAATTTAGATTGTTGAATAAAGTTTGTGACGTGGAGTTACAGAGTATGTCTGCATTGTAAAAAATTACCCACAAATCAAAACATTCTTGGGATATGAGCAATGGTGAGTTCATATTTCAAAATATTAACTCCTTCTTATTAGTTATTTCCCATGAACAAAAAAGAATTCAAGGCCACTCTGTAGCTAGAAATCCATTTATGATGCTACATATTCTTTTATATCTCTGCACATATGTATATGCTTACACACATGTACACACATTTCCATACATGTGCACTCACATTTACAAACTTAAGTGCACATATGCACATGTTTATGTACATGTTTTAACATACATGCACTTATGTGTACATGTAAATACATGTACAGCTACAATGACATACATGCTGATGTGTGTGCAAATGAAAGAGTGCAGAATGCAAAGACACCTGTGTGGACTTGTAGGCTTGGTGGATTCTAAGACATCCTATACACATATACCAAATTTCTAAATGTGCTAACAAAATGTTAGGCTTCAGTTGTTGTTTTGGTATATCTTTAGTTGCACATACCCATATACCATATAACACTATGGGGTAACATTACCATAGCGATGCACAGAGAGGGAAATGGACACCACCATTTTATATAGCTACTCCAGCTTCACATTTGCCGCAAAATTACGAAAATATTCGCTACACATTACAGACAAAGTCCACAACACCCTCACATCCATTATATATGTTGGCATGATATGCTAAGAAAAGAGGGGTATGAGGGGGCTTGTTACCCCTGTCTAGGGAATGAAAAAAGGTAGGAAAGGTTTGGTTTGGGTTTTTGGGTTTGCATGATACCCTGGTTTTGGGACTGTCTCTAGAGGACAAATTGCGCACGGTAACAAACACCATTTCAGGCATCAGTGAGTGTAGTTTTATGATAGTGTCATTACAGTTTCTTTTTTCCATAACAGTAAAGCAAAGTATCAAAGGTTGCACAACATTCTTATAATCACTTAAAGGAAATACCATAGATGAAATGTCTTATTTTCAATTATTCTATCCATTACAGACAAAATTCACTTTGCACCAAAAACTTGTGCAAAATAAACTATACATTTGTTTTTATTCTGATACATCTACAGGATATCACATGAGGAATATATTAATATTTGTTAAGTTTGATACAATTGTCATGGTGTCACTGTAAATCAGTTGGAAATATATAACAAAAGCCTAAAGAGAACTTGTTTGACATGACCAACACAGTACAATATTTTATTTCTTTTTCGTCTTCCAAGCAAATTTATATATATAAAGTAATTCTTTACAGTATAGAAACACTTCCCAGAGATTAAGTCGCCAATTCCAGGTCACAAACTTTATTCAACAATCAAAGTTGCCATGACTGGGCATGCCCTTTGGGCACTGTGAGGGGAGGATTGATGGCTAATTTGCCCCCCCCCCTCCCGAACACCCATCTAGAATTATTTTCCTCACTTAGGTTTGCACAGCAAAATAGAGCTGAAATTCAGAAGCACCAAATGGACTTAGGCTGTGAGCAGCGCTTTCTATAAATGGTAATTCTTTACAGTACAAACACACATCTCAAGATTTGTTCATCAATCCAAGTTACTGAAACTGGGCATTCCCTTCAGGCACTGCCTAAGGGGAGGGTTGATGGAGGGCTTTACCCCCAACATCCCCTGGGAAACATGGTCTTCACCTCTGTATCCACGGCAAGATAGAGCTGAAACTTGGGAGCACTGAGTGGCCTTAGTCTGAGAGCAGCATCTTCTGTGATATTCTACCTTCATTTGTGATGTTACTGTTTGTGTTTACTAATGTTTTTTTGTACTGATGACTACAAATTTTTGTCCTCTAAAAGAATATCATATTAAATTTGCCTCAACTCAGTGCAGCCATATCATTAAGTTTAACCCCATATTCTATTTCCATCATTTGCATTACTGTTTAGGTCTGCAGATATTTTGGTAAAAGTTAGAGAGAGCGACACGCAGTAACAGAGGGAAATGGACACCGCCATCTTATAGAGTATAAGGTATATAGCCATTAACAACAAAGTTACAGCTGCTGCTGTCTCATATTTAGCACGAAACGGCAAAAAATATCCACTGCATATGAAGTCCACACCACCCTCACAGCCAATATTCTTAATGTCTGTTTTCTATATGCTGGCATAAAATCATAATAAAGGGGGGCATAGGGGGACTTCTCACCCTCTCTAGGGAATAGATAGAAAGTAGGAGAGG
>NC_091556.1:11089345-11091845 GCF_042767895.1 Penaeus vannamei | reverse complement strand
CACTCGGGGTCTGATGGGGTGATTGTCGTGTGTTTTTACCTCGCGGAGGCCGAGTGAGGAGCCGGACTCGTTCCCCTCATCGCCGGCCTCATAGAACGCGTCCCCAAATGAGGTTGCGGGGCCGGGGTTCCTTGTAACGGGGCCGGAGTGACCACTGGAGAGGGAGGGGGCAGGGGCGGAAAGAGGAACGTCTTATTCATTTTATTTACATTTCCCAATGCCTTTCATCGGTCTTCAAAATATCCCCTTGGGGGGAGAATATTGAAATGTTACATCCCCAGCACCGCGTCGCCACCGCGGCCGCCGACACAGATGCCTTCGCTCTGTCCGTTTTTCACTTACAATTATCCAATTTTAACGTATCTTCCTTTTTCATATGGAGCCTGCGATACCGCATTTATTACCTTATATGTAATATGATATCAGCATAACATGAAGATATTCAACATCTGCACGCAGTTGCGTCTTAGGGCGTGTTCACTAGACGTTGCTGGCGACGAACAGAAGGTAGAGAGAGAGAGAGAGCGCGCGCCCGAGTGTCCGCGAGTAAGAGAAAATTAAACGAATCATTTTGCAAAATGAGGCACTTGACGGCGTAGAGTTGAACCGATTATGGGATTTTCGAATATTCAAGGATGATAAAATTGCAGAAATTTGATTCTCTGTAGCTGGTGTGCCCGATGACGGCACAACATTAATCACTTTTAAAGGAAAAGGGAGGGATACTTTCTTTCCGAAATGGTACACGAATTTATTTTTCCTTCGATGCTTTAGTTCAGTCTAGTATTTACCGCACTTAACAAACACATTCATATCTATTACATCAGTCAGGAAAAAAATGTCCTTTATTTTTCATTTCAGCTTAATATCTGTTTTGAATGGAATGCTATTAATAAGTGTCTGTATTTTCTGATATTGATTTTCTCTTCAAGCTGACTGATAGGTCGAGATAACTTTGTGAGTCACAAATCTAATATCTTATATATCTAACCTAAAGATGTTGATAATTTATGCAGATAACAGTTGTGATAGGGATAAGATCAATACTGTAAGCAATAATGACAAGATCAGAACGACAGATATAATGATAAGGATGGTAATAGATAATGATGATAATCATGGTGATGATAGTAATAATGATAACAGTAATGATAATATTAACATTAATAATAATGATAATAATAATATTAGTAATGATAATAATAACAATAGTAATGATAATCAGAATTATGAAAATTACAATCATAATCAAAATTATCATAATCATAATCATAATCAGCAGGATGATAGTAATGATGATGATAATAGTAATAATGGTAATGGTAGTAATGATTATAACAATAGCAATAATGATAACAATAAAAGTGACGTGATGATGATTACAATTAAAGTAACCATATTGATAATGAAAATAATGATGTTAGTGATAATGATAATAATGATAATGAAAATTATGATAATAATAATGATGACAAAGATATTAATCATCATCATTATTATCATGATCATAGCCATTATCATTATCTTTTCTATCATTGCTACTTATTATTATTGATATTATTGTAGTAGTAGTATTGTTATTATTATTTTTATTATCAACATTTTTGTAGATGATGTTCTAGTTATTTTTATCGTTATTATCACTTTCATTATTGTTATTATTAGGATGATGATAATGATAACAAAGGTAACAATAGGGATATTAATGATGATAATGATAATGATAATAATATTAATTGATAATGATATTAATAATGATAATAATAATGATGAAAGTAATAGTGATAATTATAACGATAGTGATGATGACAGTAATAATAATCATGATAATGATAATAATGTTAATAGTAAAGATAATTATTTTATTGTTATTATTATTATTATTATTATTATTATTATTATTATCATTATCATTGTGTTTATTATTATTATCATTACCATTCTCGTTATCATTATTATTATTATTATTATTATTATTATTATTATTATTATTATTATTATTATTATTATTATTATTATTATTATTATTATCATTATCATCAATATGGTTATCAATATTGTTATTATAATTATTTTTATTGTTATTATTATTATCATTGTTATTATTACTATTACTTATTATTATCATCGTTATTGTTATTTGTATTATTATTGTTTTTTCATTATTGTTATTGTTGTTGTTATTGTTATTATTGTTATTACTATTATTAGTAGTAGTAGTATCATTATTATTATTATTGCTGTTATATATATTATGTCTTTATTCTTATCATTATTATTGTTATTATTATTATTGTTGTTGTTGTTGTTGTTACTATTATTATTGTTATTATTTCCATTATTATTATTATTATTATTGTTACTATTGTTATTAATATTGCTATTAATGTTTGTTTTTTCATTATCATTATTGATGTTTTAAGATTATCAATTTTTATTATCATTATTATTGTCACCATTACTATTATTATTATTATTACTACTACTACTACTACTACTA
>NC_091556.1:11079345-11081845 GCF_042767895.1 Penaeus vannamei | reverse complement strand
AATTCTAAATGTCACCCGATGAATGATTTAGTAAATCGCTCTTCGCTCATCACACAAGAAAAATTAATTTGTGTAAATTTTGAAAAAAATGTGATGTGGTTTTCATCGAAATGAGAGTTCCTCGTCATAACAACTTTTAGAATTTAATGACCATGTATGAGTACATGTGTACTTTTTATATCCGACGAGTGAGAGTATGTTTGTGTTTGTTTATATACGGTTGCGAAATGAAATGACTGATTATGTGTGTGTAAATGCTTGTGTGTGTGTGTGTGTAAGTGCACATGTATGTACGCGTGTGTATACATGCATACGTGCTTATGTGAACTTTAGTGGGAGTGCATGTGTAGGTGCGAGCGCCCTTACATAAACATGTTTTTGGTGGCCAGGAGCAATTTTCCTCCCTGAACAAATAATGAAATGTCCGTCAAATGTCACACGATTAATGCTCACAGTGCATTATGGTCGAGTCACTCCGACCCTCGAACGGCGCTCGGCAAAATACTTTCTGATCATGCCATTCATCATAACCTTTCCTATACTGCATCACCATCGCACTATTCTTCGTATTATCACTTCCTCCATTTCTCATAATATGAACACTATTTCCCTCTTTAGAGTAACATCTAACAATATCAGGATCACACCATATAGCATCTGGTTAACACCACGCAACATTTGGATGACACCAAACAATATCAGATGAACACCATACGGTATGAGGTGAAAACCAAACAAAATAAGGTGAACATATATAGCATATATAGCAATTTATCATCCTGCCTCTTTTACCACCGGTAAATCTGTTGCAGTAAAACAAAGTAGCTTCACCTCTCCACCGCAAATACAAAAGTAAACAACTGTAAGTAGTTGACAACAAGATCCCATGTTCTCGTTTTTTCCATGACGAAAAGCGAGTGTGTGTGTGTGTGTGTGTGTGTGTGTGTGTGTGTGTGTGTGTGTGTGTGTGTGTGTGTGTGTGTGTGTGTGTGTGTGTGTGTGTGTGTGTGTGTGTGTGTGTGCGCGTGATATCTGTGATGTGCAGGCATCTGTATATTATGTTTGTGAGTATGCTTACGTATGTTTGGTTTTGAATGTATATGGATGTGTTTAAGTGCGATTACGTTCATGTATGTGTATGTGTGTCCCCATAGAGTTGTGTATATGTGTCCGTGTCGTGTGTTTATTGTGTGTGTGTGTGTGTGTCCGTGTCCGTGTCATGTACGTGTGTGTGTCAGTGTCCTATATGTGTATGTGTTCGTGCCATGTATTGTGTTTCGTGTACTATGTGTGTGTGTCTGTGCGGTGTGTATGTGTCCCCATGCCTCATGTGTGCGTGTGTCTCCGTGCCTTATGTTTATGTCTGTGTTTTCCCGTGTCTTATGTGTGTTATTGTGTCCGTGTCGTGTGTGTGTGTGTGGGTGTGGGTGTGTGTGTGTGTGTGTGTGTGTGTGTGTGTGTGTGTGTGTGTGTGTGTGTGTGTGTGTGTGTGTGTGTGTGTGTGTGTGTGTGTGTGTGTGTGTCCGTGTCGTGTACGTGTGTGTCAGTGTCCTATATGTGTATGTGATCGTGCCATGTATTGTGTTCTTATGTACTATGTGTGTGTGTGTCCGTGCGGTGTGTATGTGTCCCCATGCCTCATGTGTGTGTGTGTCCCCGTGCCTTATGTGTGTATGTCCGTGCCGCGTGTGTGTGTGTCCGTGCGGTGTGTATGTGTCCCCATGCCTCATGTGTGTGTGTGTCCCCGTGCCTTATGTGTGTGTGTCCGTGCCGCGTGTGTGTGTGACGGTCGCGAGGTGATCATCCCATGTGTAAACACCTGGTTCGTCCTCGACTTTCCACGCCACTGTTGCTTCTCTCCTGCTTTCTCACTCGCTTCTGCCTTTCTTTGTGGAGGAGTTTGATTTCCTTATCGTCTGTTCTTCGGCGTTTTTAAGTGCATATCCATAACACTTCTTGCTTGTTGTTGGTTTTTCATTTTTGTATGCATTTTCGGCCGATTCTACTTGCAGTCATTCCTGATGCACGTATGTGCTGAATGCCATACAAAGAGAAAGAAGAGGAAATAAACAGGGAGAAAGGTAGAAAGGTAAGTAGACATAAGTTAAGAGAAAACGAGAGAGAGAGACAGACAGACAGACAACTTGCGACAAAGACTGACAGACGGAGAGAGAGAGAGAGAGAGAGAGAGAGAGAGAGAGAGAGAGAGAGAGAGAAAGAGAGAGAGAGAGAGAGTGCTTAAAGGTCCTAGAGACGAAAGAAAGGGAAATATTGAATATTAAGAAGGATACAGAAAACGATAAGAGAGAGAAGATAACAGATAAACAAAAAGAAAAGAGGGTGAAGATGGGAAAAGAGAAGGAATCAATAGAAAAAGATAAGAAAAGAGGGAGAGGGGGAGAGAGGGAGAGAATGAAAGAGAAGTGATAGAGAGAGTAGAGAGAGGGGAGAGTAGGGTAGAGAGAGAGAGAGTAGGGTAGAGAGAGAGAGAGAGAGTAGG
>NC_091556.1:11061845-11064345 GCF_042767895.1 Penaeus vannamei | reverse complement strand
TCATTCATCTTTTCTTTTACACTCATCCAACAGCATCATTTCTTGTTCAGTTATTCACCGTCCTTAATTCACTTTCAATCTTTCTGCTTTCAAGTTATTCACCTCGTGAATAAACTATCCAAGAACATCTTTTCTTCTTTGAAGTCATGCTCACTCATTTCTTCACTTCTTCACTTATTCAATTTCTAATCGTGGTTTTTCACCCATCCAGCAACATCTCTTCATCTCATTTTCTTCTCAACTTCATCTTTCTTCACCTCATTTTCATCTTCATTTTTAATTCACTTTCACCCATCCAGCAACATCTCTTAATCTCATTTTCATTTCAATCTTCATCTTTATTCATCTTCCTTTGATTCGCTTTCACCCATCCAGCAACATCTCTTCACCCCATCCTCATTCCATTTTTATCTCATCTTCATCTTTCTTCATCTAATTTTCATCATAATTTTTTAATTCACTTTCACTCATCCAGAAAAATCTCTTCATCTCATTTTCATCATCATTTTTTAATTCACTTTCACTCATCCAGAAACATCTTCATCTCATTTTCATCATCATTTTTTAATTCACTTTCACTCATCCAGAAACATCTCTTCATCTCATTTTCTTCTCATCTTCACCTCATTTTCGTCTTCATCTTTTGATTCGCTTTCACTCATCAACATCCTCCCTACATTCCTCCGTCCATTTCCTCTTCCGTCCTCTTTTATTCCCATCATCCCACGCCCTCAATTCTTCAATCAGTTGCATTCTCCTTTCTCGTGTTAATCTTGTCGACCTTCCTCCTCCCTCCTCTTCGTTCTCCCTCTTTCTACCCTCTTGTTTTCTTTCCGTCTCTTTCCTTTCTTTTTATTTATCTTTTTCCCTCCATCTCCCTCTTTTCTTTTTATTTCCATCTTTCTCTTCCCCCTTTACTTTTCTCTCCTTTCCCCTTTCCTTCCTTCTCCTCCCTATTCTTCTCTCTTTGTCTCTCTTTTTCTTTCCCTCTCCCTTTATTTGCTCTACCTCTCCATTCCCTTCCCCTCTTTCCTTTCTCCTTCCACCTCCCCTTTTCAGTTCCCCTTTCCTTCTTCTATTTCTTCCTCTCTAACTTTCATAGCCTTCCTCTTCCATCTCCCTCTTACCCCTCTACCTCTCTCACCATGCCCCTTCTTTTCCTCCTCCCTTTCCACCTCCTTTACCCCCTCCCTCTTCTCCGCTATGTCTCCCCTTCTCCACTTCCCCTCTTGTATCGCTCTCCCTTCCACCATCTCTCCCTCTCTCTCTCTCTCTCTCTCTCTCTCTCTCTCTCTCTCTCTCTCTCTCTCTCTCTCTCTCTCTCTCTCTCTCTCTCTCTCTCTCTCTCTCTCTTTTCTCTTCCCTTCCCTTCCACGTCCCCTTTCCCTCCTCTTCTCTTCCCTCCTAAATATATCCTCCCCAGTGTCCCCTTCTTTTCTTCCCTCTCTCTCTCTGTCCCTTATTATTTCCCTTCCCTTTCACCACCTCCTTTCTCCACCCTCCCACTTCCTCCCTCTGCCTCTCCCCTTCCCCTTCCCTCTCTCCTCCCTTCCAAACCATCTCCATACCCCACCCCTCTTCCCCTTCCTCCCTCACCCACACCCTCCAACTGCCGCTCTACACGCCCACGCCCATCTCTGCTGTTTTATTTATTGTCTTTTAGCACTATTGTAGTCGCCCACCCACGTGACGGCTCCATGGTTGGTCTTGATTACTCGTAGTGCCATATGTTTGTGCCTTTTTTAACATGAGGGGGTTCTGTGTGGTGCCCATGTTGCGTGATGTGGTGCTCTTGGTGCCATTTGGTTGTGGTGGTGGTGGGGGGGGGTGTTGCTGACTCTCATAGTCATGGCAGGTTTGTTCTCCAGGCACTACGGTTGAGAGGTTTTTTTCTCTTCAATTATGCAGTTTGTATCAACGTTGTATTTGACAATGCTCTTAAATGCTACAGCTGTACTTGCGCTTTGTTTCTTTATTTATTCATACATTTCTTACGCTTTGTTTGTTTTATTTATTTTTGTTTTTGGGCAATTTGTGGTGCGACGTGGTAATAATTTTGTCACTGCGACATTTCTGAGCTTTCCACAATTGTGTTACATTTACACTGACACGACGAATCACGCTCATTAGTTGACGACTTTATTTATTTTTATGACAATAATGTTGTTCTGCATACTCAGTGTCACAGTTATGGTGTCAGAAGCAAGTTTAAAAAATCATGCTGTCACAGATGCAATTTACAAAATGTAGAGTGCCACTGTTATACTGGGCCGTACTGATTGTGCCACAGTTATTCTGCACCTCGTTCGTAGTGCCACCTTCTTAATATTCACTTACAATGTCACAATTACTTCCCTACTTCCCAAACTCAAAATTTCAGGTCTTAAAAGAAAAAAATATGTATAGCGACATCACAACATCTCGCAGTAAGTTATATTTGAGCGACAGTGATAGTGCCAGCGTTATATTGGACCGCGAACTCGCTGCCAGTTATATTTGG
>NC_091556.1:11019345-11024345 GCF_042767895.1 Penaeus vannamei | reverse complement strand
TCATCACCATCATCATCATCATTACTATTATTACTGATGTTGTTATTGTTATCATTTCTATCATTATTATTATTACCACTATTATTATTTCTGAAACAGATCTTAACAAGGACGTCAGCGCTCGCAACCTCCGCCACTCCGCGAGAAAACTGCATCATTGCGTTACATTTCGCAGCGTGAAGGTATGTTCTACATTCTGTTTGCTTAGAACTTCAATCACTTTTTTGGGGGGAGGAGGGGTCGAGAAGTACATTTTGCATTCTGTTTGTCCAAACTGTATTCTACATTTGCTAAGGACAACGTTTTTTATTATTATTATTTTTTTTTAATTTCATTGTCATTTTTAAATATATTTGGAAGTACATTTTGAATTTCATCTGCCAAGAACGTCATGGATATGTCTGCTAAGAAGTGCATTTCTACTCCCTAGGAACTACATTTTACATTCTTACTAATAAGAGCTACATTTAGTTGCCAAAATATTCATTCTGCATTTGCCAAAAACTACATCTTATCTCCCAACAGTCTACATTATATTTGCCAAGAAATATACTGATTTATCTGCCCAAAACTACATTCTTCATTTGCCAAAAGCTATGCTCCCTTTAGAGTTTTAGAATGTCTAAGAACATTGTAAATGAAAGCGCAAATATGTAACTCTATAAATTTCTGTAGTGTAGAGAAAATGTATAATTTCTTGTTGTTTAAAGTACACCTAAATGCATTAATTTGTTGACTCTGCAAATCCGATTACGTGAATATTTCCAGCTTGTTATGTAACATTATCGTGAAAAATTCAAGAATGGAAAAATGAAGAGAAAGGATTGCATGTATAAATGTATGAGTATTAGTGTAGAACATGTCAATTTTATCTGCATCTTTCGCTTCTGTTGCATGCACCTTTGAAACACAAGAATCTCTCTCTCTCTCTCTCTCTCTCTCTCTCTCTCTCTCTCTCTCTCTCTCTCTTTCTCTCTCTCTCTCTCTCTCTCTCTCACACACACACACACACACACACACACACACACACACACACACACACACACACACACACACACACACACACACACACACACACACACACACACACACCCCTCTTCCCTCTTCCCTCTTCTCTTTCTCTCTCTTAGACGCATAATCAGCCACCCATACCTGCAAAGCAACCAGGTGCGCATGTAACCTATAAGCAAGACCTTTAGCCAATCAGTTGTAGATGTATTCTATAAGCAGGATCTGCAGCTGATTAGCTCTCTAATCAATACGCAAATGCTTGATGTAAACAATAACACTTGCTGAGAAACTCGTAAACAACCGTGCTTCCACATACATGCAGAGTGCTATGTCCACACTGATCTCAGATGAACGACGCCGGCCAAACAACAGGATGAGCTAAGCGTGATCCCCGGTGACGCCTCTGCCGTGTAGCGGGCTGTGCAGAGGCCTTCGGAGGGTAATCGCCAAAAGCAGAAAGATATAAAAATCTTTGTAATCATAAGTAGGCTGGAGCGCAAAACTTCATTTTGTTTAGGATGTGTAATCTGAATGTTAAAATCCTTCTAATCTCGGAAGCAGCTCGATCGGCTTAGCAGCGCGAACCAGCCAATCACTGAAAGAAATAGAAATATGATCATATCATGTCTTTTCATTTTCATATGTGTGATTTCCAGGGAATATCCTGTGCTTTGGAAATTTCTTACCGTCGTGATCTAAGGAAGGAGTAATTATTATGATAATCCTTTTCCATAGGCATTTAGGATGCTTTTAAAAGGATTTCCAGATGTATAATTTTTTCCATGGAGATAAGAACTGTAGCATTGTATTGTTGTTTTTCCCCTTGTTTAAACAAAATGCAATTGCCTAGTTTTCTATTTCCTCCAAAGAAAAAGAAGGAAACAGAGACAGCAGATTTGAGATCGTTTTATTTCCTATTCTTGGAGGTGTGAACGAATAGAGCAATTGAAGTGGTGTCTTTGAAGGAACCTTTGCATACACTTCAGAGGCTTAGATTTGTGATTATTCTTGTCTCGGCGTGACGTCACCAACCTGCGTCGTCGAATTGAAAATGAAAAGAGCTTAATATAAAGATCGTAGTCTGTTCTTCCGTAACTGAATTTATCGTGCACGGTGAACACACTCGCATGGAGTACCAGCCTGGGCGGTTCCAAAGCCTCATTTTAATAATTAAGTGAGAGATATTCTAATTATCAGTGCTTTTGGTTAAACGAAAAATATTTATTTGACTTATGAACCTTCCCAACAATGGACAACTGCTGATCTCGGCTAATTAACACGGTAAACGCTCGGTCACGCTAATACTTCTGTGTAAACGGAAATAATCCGGGACATGAAACGCAGCCAAGGTAAAAAGCCAGGCCCTCAAAGGCAACATCACTCCCGCCATCGCTTGAAATAATAGTTGTTGACCTGGCAGTGTTGCCACCATTGCGGCATTTAGTAAGCGTTTCCTCGAAGGGATATGAGCGCATTAATTAGCTGGTTTCCTTGTGTACTCGCTCCCCTTCGAAAATCGTTTAGCGCTTTAGTGCTAGATGTAGATCTCACGGTCTCGTCGCGGAGCCATTGCCCGAAACAGTATTACCAGCGTGTGTTGCCGGCGTTTGGAGTTGGAATATTATTATTTTTTCTGTCTCCCCCCTCTCGTCTGCACTTGTCTCTTCAATATCATAAAGGCTAGAGCTGCTGTTTTTCAATGTTTATTCTCTAATTTCCAGCGTCGTTTTAAACTCCATTACACCGAGAAAGAGAATTTTGACGTAGCAGTGTTATAGTCTCTGTGATCTTCCCACGTTACAGGGTCAACAGGGAGTGGCAATGTGCGTAGTTTTTATACTCGTCAGAGATGGTTCGCGTCCCGAGCACACCCATGCATCCATCCCAAGGATTCGACGCGGGTCTATTGTTTATATTTCCGCTTCATATACTGTCTTCGCATCCAAGTGGGTTGATAATGAAAGCGGATAAACGGATTAGAATGATAGATGTCAGACGGAATTTATTTAGAGGAATCGCCGAATCAAATTGAAATTTGTGTCACTTTGCACAGTTCAGTTGCCGACGGAATATCATTTCTGAGGTTGATAACTTGTATTCCAATGTTTCCTGTATTTTTTTTCCTTTTAACAGATCTAAAATGCAGTATGCGGAGAAATCGACGCTCGTAGGACGTCACATAGTAAACGAAAATCCCAAAAAGCATTTTTAAAGTTTGAATTACATATATAAGGAAACATTATACATTGCAGATGAAATGTAAACTCACTGTTTGCCAAGAGGGAGCCAACCCCTACCTGAGATAAGACCCCTAGCGCCGTGCTATTAGTCACAACACATCTTTTTACAGCGCAGCCCTCCTTCACGCATGCGCCGCGAGGGGGAACAAGTAACGGGTGATTATATTTTTACGCCCAACTGTCTCTTGTCTGTCAGTCTATGGCGTATGGTTAGGCTTTTTTGTGGAAAGAGATGTATTTGTGTAGCAGAGGTTTCGTATTGCATTGAACACTTATGTAAATTCTTTGTTGTGCACAGTAAACGCGCTTTGTACAGTGGAGCCTACAGCTGTTGACCGAATTAGGTTTCTCTTGTGACTATGCTGATGCTCATAATAAAAGGGATGATAATTAAGATAATTGTAGTGATGATAACACCTTCTATGATAATCGTAATACTGGTGTGAATATTATTATGAATGTAAATAACAACATTGGTCCAGCTAATAATGATGATAGTAATAGTCACTGTAATACTAACAGCAACAATATCAGCAACAGTAATATTCCAATACAAATATTTTAGAAAAAGTATTGTAAATTTAGAATAAATAAGAGCGTATTATCAACTTGCCGAGCTGCAACGGAAGCACAGTATAAAGAAGGATTTTAACTAACACATATACAGTGCTTAAATGATATCACAGCAATGATAACAAGTTATATTTGTTATACTATTATAACTGTTATTAATTGGAAGTGCCTCCCGTTCATGATAGCTTTCTTATAATATTTGCACTGATCTCTGTTTGCTGTCTTTAAAAAGTGTTCTTGTTATTGTATTGTTAGTGTAATTTCCATTTTACTTCATTCACGTTATTCACATTATACTTCTGACGTCATCCCATAATGTTAAGGGATGATATTCTAATATTAAGGATTGTGAACATGATTGTAATAATGATAATTATAACCAGAGGGGCAGTAATATGATAGGATAATAGCAATAGTAGTAGCAGTAGTAATAGTAGTTGTAGTTGTAGTAGTGGTTGTGTTGTAGTAGATACTGGTAATACTAGTGATAACAACAATGATAATAATGATAATAATAGTAATGATGATAATAATAATGATGATATTGATAATAATAATAATAATGATAATGATAATAATAATGTTAATAAGAAAATAATAATATTGTTAATGATAGCAATAATGACGATAATAATAATGATTATTATTATTATTATTATTATTATTATTATTATTATTATTATGATGATGATGATGATGATGATGATGATGATGGTTATTATTACTGTTATAATGATCATAATACTGATAATAACAATAATGATAGTTATAATAATGATAATAATAATGACAATAATGATAATGGTAATAATAATGATGATAATGATAACAATAGTAGTAATGATAATGATGATAATGGTAATAATAGTGATAATGATAATGGTAATAGTAATAATGATGATAATGATAATAATAATCATAGTAATTATGATAGTAATGATAATAATAGTGTTAATAGTAATGGTAATGATAATAATGACACCAACCCCAAGTTATGATGATAATAATGATAAAAAATAGAAAAATGCTGATGATGAAAATAAAGATGATAGTAGCAATAATGATAATACCTATTAGAAAAAATATAACGATAATGATAAGAGTAATGATAATGATAATGGTAATAATAATGATGATGATAACAATGATAAATATAATATTCCTACTATCAGTTAT
>NC_091556.1:10996845-11014345 GCF_042767895.1 Penaeus vannamei | reverse complement strand
TCAAGTAAAACCGATAGCATAACGTCCGCTGCTTCAGTAGAGCCTCTTTCACAGGGTACACTCGACTCCCACAGCACCAAGAATGACACACCGCTTGTGAGCCGGCGTGCAGTGCGATCTGGGGAGTGAGGATTCACAAAAATCAATTCAGGTGCTTGAGGGCTCTAGCCACTTCTTCAGGAAGTGGATTGCGTAAAACCCTCCTGAGCTCAATTAGTAAAGACGCGTAGTACAACACAGTAATGATGTGCAGCTCTGTGGTGGTGAGGAGGAGGGAGAGCGTGATGTGTCGCAAGATATAGACAGTTATCTGCAACTTTAGGGGTTGCGCTGATGGGTCGCATGCGCAGCAATTTATTTCTGCACCTGTTTTAGCATATTGTAAATAATGAGCGGATTAAAAATAATTTTATTGTATTGTTGAACTGCAGTCATGAGCTGAAGTAAAGTCAAGCTTGACTCGCAATGAAGAGAGGAATAAACTCACTCCAAGCGTTCTGTTTGGGGCGTGGAGAGGATGAAAAGCACACTTGGCATACTAACTTTAGCAAGAGGCAGGCGTCCCTTAAAACATTAGGGCCAGCTTTCAGACTTGATATCTCTGCACTCCATTCTCGTCGAGTCTTTGGGAGCGGTGGCGTAGAAAACCAAGACCGTAATTTGAGAAAAAAATGTATTGGCAGTCTATAAAAAAAATGTTCATTTGACCTGAACCTCAGTGCCAAGGAACCAAGCTCGTAGCAGTTCAATAGGAGGCCTTGCAGGAAGAAATGATAACAATACTCTTTTTCTTTCATTAATGATCACTAGTCTTGATGAAAAGAGGGAAGAAAAAAACAACATAACAAGTCTTCTCGATCTTTTTGTACGAAATGAAATCATGCGAGTGGGTGACCCAAAGGCCTCGACTTATTGGCTGTAGCGATACTGAGAACTCTATAAATATCACTATCTTTGGAAATTCATAATCCATATTGCCGACGAAATCGCAAGCCAAAGTGCCACTCCCACTGCCGTTCATCTAAAGGGAGTTCAACTCGATTACGTAATGCATCCTGGCTTTCACGTGTCATCGCTGCAGTGTGTGATATTGTGCTAGAACCTGTTAGTAATCACTTTACGCTGCAGTGTTCCTTTATTATAGACAATGGATATATCCTCTTCCCCGCTGAAGATTATAAAACTGATTCTATCCTCTGATGTCCAATCTATTCTAACTATAGGCAAGTATTTCTGTTTAATGTTTATCCAGCAAGGCTATGAAACCCGTGGCATCAAAACAGAGAGCAGGTCTTGGCTGAATGCGCTTCCCCGTCGTTTTAAACGCGAATGACGGTCTCTCGCGTTGCCTGCCGCCTTCTTCTGCTGCGAGTTTGGAGGGAATGGTGGCGATAACAGTTGTTTTTTTCTTTTTAATTATGATGTTGATATTTAGATGATGATACTAGTTATAATGACATTGAAAATGATAAACAATTATAATAATGGTAATGATGATAATAATAATAACAATTATGATACTGGTAATGATAATAACAATAATAACGATAATAGTAATACTACTATAACTGATAACAATAATGATGATAAAGATGTGATGATGATAGCAATAATAATAATGATAATCTTAATATCAATAATAGTAATAATAATGATAATAATACAAATGATAATGATAATGAGAACAATAATAATAATGATAAACAATAATAGTAATGATTTTAATATTGATAATAAAAATATTAATAATAATAATAACAATATCATTTATAGTAATTATAATATTAGTATTATTGATAATTATAATAATATTAATAGTAATAATTATCAATTATTAATAATAATAGTAATAGTATTAATGGTAATAATGATAATGTTACTATTTTTATTAAAATCAGTAATGATAATTACACCATCAGCAACAGTAATAATAATGATGATAATCATAAACATTTTGTTTTTTATTTTCGCTGTTGGATTGTTTTTGTCTTAACTGGACGACATAAACAGTGGAGTAGTCAAATCAAATTAAAATAATAATAATGATTGTGATGATAGGAATAATGATGATGCCGATAATAAAGGCGATAATGACAATTAATTACGACAATGATAACGAAGATACCTGATGTCTGATTAATTACCGTTGTAATCATGTCATTCCAGAAACGTATTCTTATGATAATTGTATCGAAAACAAACAAAAGATTCGCCACAAAAAAAAAAGCAACTTACCCTGCCGTCAGTTATTCACAGCGATTGGTTAGGTCTCATCCTTACCAAAAATATGTGCAGTTTGCGTCCGTGCTATATCTCGTGTACACTATTTTGTAATCCTCGTCTGCAACATTTGGCTTATATCTTTACATCTGTAGCTCTTATTTTTAATGTTCGTAATTTCCATCTGTAGCCGTTACCTGTACCCTGTTTTGCAATCGCCACCTGTAGAAGTCGTCTGGAGGCGTCATCTGCACCCTTCATCGGTAGAATTCACCCGTAGTTTTTCACCTATAGACGACCTCAGCAACCCTCGCCTGGACTCTTTTCTGTAGTTTTTTTTCTAGCTGTAGCATTTGCCGATCTCTGTCCGTAGCCACCGTCCTTATTCTTCGTCAGTAACCTCCGTCAGTAGCCATCGTTTGCAGCCTTCATCTGATTTCCCCGAGGAAATACCGGATGGCCGAGGCTTAATGCTGCGTTGAATTCCAGCGCCGTGCGGAGTGCGCTGTTCTCTTTAAAATCCTGTAAGTAGCAAAACTGTCATCATGGGCAGCATTGCAGACGGTGATGGAATGATGTATTGCAAGTATTAAAGAAGGTGATGGGGATGTTTTGTTGTTATTGTATGATCAATATTGTTATCACTGTTGCTGTTGTTATTACTAATATTATTATTATTATTATTATTAAAGTTGTTTTTGTTGTTGTCATTACTAACATTATTATTATTGTTCTTGTTGTTTTCTTGCTGTGTTTGTTATTATTATTATCATTATTATTATTATTATTATTATTATTATTATTATTATTATTATTATTACTATTACTATCATTATTATTACTATTGTTATCATTATTATCAATAATAATATGATCATTATTACTATTATTGTTATTATTAATGTTAGCAAAATCATAATTTTTATTTTTTTATGAACATTATTATTAACTTATTATTTCTATCATTATTCCTATTCTTATTCTTATTTATTATTATTATTACATTAATTGTTATTTGTTTCATTATTATTATCATCATCATCATCATCATTGTTATCATTATTATTATTATCGATATTATTGGTATTATCGATACCATTATTGTTATCATCATTGCCATTATTGTTATTATTATTATTATTATTATTATTGTTGTTGTTACAATCATCATAATCAATATCTTTATTATTATTGTTATTATTTTTGGCACTATCATTACCATTATTTTCGATATTATTATTATTATTATTATTATCATCATCATCATCAACATCATAATTATCATTAGTAGTAGTAGTGGTAGTAGTAGTAGTATAATCATCATTACTGTTGCTATTATTTTTGTTTGTTGCTGTTATTAATATTACCGCCATAATCATTTGATAATGCTATCCATGTCAGTTATTTTGATTAATATTTTCATGATAACATAATTACAATACTCGTAATAAGAAACAATCATCATCATCATCATTATGATATTGATAATAATAATAATAATAATAATAATAATAATAATAATAATAATAACAGTAATAATAGCTGATAATAACAATAATGATAATAATGATGTGATGATGATAATGATGATCCGTTTAAAACGGTTGTAACTTCAAACAGGTCTATTAATGTTTTTTGCAGGTGTTTTAACCCGTGTCATCAAGAATGCATATGCACGTCAAAAGGGTTAAAAGGGGGAAAAAACGTCAAGTGATTATATCTTGTGAGAGTAAGGCCTGAATGAATTTCCTAATTCCAAGTTTGCCATATCACGGCCTGCAAAATGATCAACAACTTAACATTCATTTATGCAGTGGAAAATCGTGACTTAGTTGTCTCAATTCAAAAAATAATTTCCGACCCGAGATTGTGCTAAATAATTTTCGTTTTCTTTCTTTCTTTCTTCTCCCATTTTTTATTATCTCTCTTCCTCTTCATCTTTTCCTAAGAATCACAGTTGAGAATCTAAGTCATCTAATCTTATTTATGCGAATTTTAAAGTTACGCCAACGCAAATAGCATTAATGCCATAAGATTTCTTTGAAGAAGACTTAGGTTTTGTAATCCTTGGCTATTTTAAGAGCTATTTTTAATCATCTGATTATAAAAATTACAACAGACATACGAGGCATTAACTTTGATAAAAAATATTGATAGTGATCTTTAATAGCCGCTTAGTCACAATATGATTGCAGTACACATCTATACCTCTATATATCACGTGGTATTAACTAAACATAGTTCCCAGCTCTTAGTTCAGACAAAAAAGAATGATGATAAATAAATAAATAATAACTTACTTTTTACGGCACCAGATTTGGAGAACCGTTATCTTCAAGCTGGCTGTCAATAAAATAAGAAAAGGTTCAGTATAGCAGAGTACACTCCAGTTCGGAAACAAAGTGCAACCATACATTCATAAACTAAAGATTGTACCAAAGAGCTTTAACTAAAAACGTACCAAATGTTATCTTCACTGTAATTTGAAGCAGCTGAATAATGAAGTTGAATGAGCGTTAAGTCGCGGAAAAAAATATTATTATGACAATAAGTTCTGTACCATTAATGGAAATGTTAATAATAATTATAATGATAATTATAATAATGATAGTAAGATTTGTTCCATTAATAAAAAAGATAATAATAGTTATAATAATGATAATAGGTTTTGTTCCATTGATGAAAATAAAATAAGTTCTATTGATGATTTAATAATGATAATAAGTGTTGTTCTATTGATAAAAGGGATAATAATAGTTGTGAAAATGATTATTATAAGAATAGAGGTAAAATTGTATCCCATTAATAAAAGTGATAATAACTGTTATAGTATTGATGATTATGATTATGATAATAAGTTTTATTCTATTGTATTTCTATTCAGTACTTCAAAACTTAAGGAGTGAATCTTAATGACACTAATGTTTTACTGTTTACCCTAATATTATTACTGACATCACTATTGCTATTTTGTATTAATATCAACTACGAATACAAAAATAATATTAGTATCAATATTCTCTTCAATACTCCGTAGCTAATTATGATTATCAATATAATTTATTGGGAAAAATAATCTTACAATTATTATCCTTATTGGTGGTACTGTGCATATTATTTACCGGTATGTAGTTTTTGTTAACATTACTGCTTTTACCCCTATATCAGTGATGGTGGTAATGATTATAATAATTAATAATAATGATTATGATAATAACAACAAAAATAACAACAATGCTAATAATAACAACAATAGTAATATGCATGATATTAATAATGATATTAATGATGATAATAATGAAAATAATCATGATAATGATACTACTACTATTACTAATAATAATGATAATTATAATAACAACTAGAAGCACAGAGACCGGATACCTCTGCCAAGCCGATAAGGTCACTGATGCATTAAAAATATTCACACTTGAAGAATTACATTAAAAATAATGATAATAATGAAAATAATTTAAGCGCCAAAAAGTAGAAGTTATCCCAATCTCGCAATGATAATGAATCCTTAAATAAAAATTCTGGATCTGGATCACCAAAAATAAGTTGAGTTAAGACACACATATGGTAAAAAAATAACAAGAATCTGTTATCTTGCTAGCCAACGAACACACAAACTAACTAACCAACTCTACCAAAAACATCACCTCGGCGGAGGTAATAATGATAAAGACAATAACAATAGAAAAAAAATGATAATAATAATGATAATGATGGTGGTAGTGGTGGTGATGATGAAATTGATAATGATAATGATATTAGTAACTAACATTAATTATAATAATAGTGGTAGTAGCAGAATTAATAATAGAAATAATAATTATCATAAGGATAAAAAAGTAATAGTAATAAGAGCAATGATAGTAAAAAGGATAGAAGTGATAAAATACTAATAATGAAATTAATGATAATGATAGTGATGATAATAATAATTGTAAAAATGATAATGGTGACAATGATAATGATAGTAATAATTATAATGAAAATCATAACAATATTGATAGAATTATGATAAAGATTATGATAATAACAATAATAATCATTATTACTATTATCACTATCATTATGATTGTAATGATAATATTGGTGATACTAAAATTGGCAATGGTAATGATAACAGTAATACTGTTATGATTGTTTCTGTCATTATTATTATTATTTTCATTATCATTATTTTTATTATCGCTGTTATTATTCTATCATTATTATTATCATAGTCATTGTTGCTATCATTATTACTATTAGTATTGTTGCTACTGTTGTTATTGTTGTTAATATTATTATTATTGCATTGGTAGAAGTTGTAGTAGTATCAGTCATGTCATTATTATTATGTTAATAATAAGAATAAGAATTATGATTGTTGTTATTATCAGTATTATTATTATCATTATTTTTTTATTATTATTATTATCAATATTATCATCATCATCATAACTATGTTTATTTTTATCATTATTATTGTTATTATTATTATTATCATTATTATTATTATTATCATTATTATTATCATTACTATGATCATCATTATCATTTTTATCAATGATATCTTCACTATCATTGTTATCATCATTTTTATTACTGTTTTCATTATTGTTCGTATTAATATCATTTCATTATCAATATTATCATCATTATTATTATTATTATCATTATTATTATTGTAATTATTATCATCATCATCATCATCATTGTTATTACTCTTATTGCTGTATTACTGGTATTATTAGTAGTAGTATTGTCGTTATTATTATTATTATTATTATCATTATTATTATTATTATTATTAATATCATTATCATCATCATAGTGTTATTATATTAATTCATTATATTGTTATTATCATTATTACTACTATTATCCTGTCATCGTGAAAGACATCTCTGCCACAGTTGTAATTATTTTGCCATCATCATTAATGATACTATAATTTTTACTTTTTTATATAAGAGACATTAGCGTTAACAACATGCATCATAGATACATCATCTGTCATCTGTGTAATAACAATATCACGTAGCTATTTTTGTGTACTGTCGATTCTTCAGTATTATCATTTCCTTATAATCACATATCTATCGATCTATTAGATCCATCCATCATTACAAGCGCCATCCGCATAATAAGGAAAAATGACTTATTAATGCTGACAGTAGTGTTATTACGAGACACCTTTTCTCATCCTCGCGAACCATTATTATATCAATCTTCCTCCTCATTTCTCCGGACGTTCTGTTTTATCTGGTATCGTCCTCGTTTCACGTCCTCGTCATTTCCTCATTCGTCACTGCATGTAAACACCGATACAAGTTGAACACGTGTTGTCTGTGTTTCTCTGTATCAGATTACGGATCGGTTTCCAACAGTTCCCTGGGTTTGGTCTTGCTTTGATGGTATCTGTATGGTCGGAGGTGAGCATCATCGGTTGGTACACTCAGACACGCCGTTCGTGGCTCAACGGAGCTTATAGGAATACTGGTTTGGGTAGTAGTAGTATTGGGGTGTGTTTCTTATTATGGTAGTTATTCCAGTGGGTGGTATTATAGTGTGGTGTTTCTTTTATGGTAGTTATTCCAGTGGGTGGTATTATATTATGGTATTCCTATTATGGTAGTTATTCCAGTGGGTGGTATCATAGTGTGGTATTCCTGTTATGGTAGTTATTCCAGTGGGTGGTATTATATTGTGGTATTCCTGTTATGGTAGTTATTCCAGTGGGTGGTATTATATTGTGGTATTCCTATTATGGTGGTTATTCCAGTGGGTGGTATTATATTGTGGTATTCCTGTTATGGTAATTATTCCAGTTGGTGGTCTTTTATTGTGGTATTCCTATTATGATAGTTATACCAGTTGGCGGTATTATTATATGATGGTATTCCTATTATGGTAGTTATTCCAGTTGGTGGTATTATTATATGATGGTATTCCTATTATGGTAGTTATTCCAGTTGGTGGTATTATTATATGGTTGTATTCCTATTATGGTAGTTGTTCCAGAGAGTGGTATTATATGCTGGTATTCCTATCATAGGTGCTATTATCAGTTAGTATCAATGCTATGAAATTTATTCTTATGGTATCATAATCAGGGGATATTACAAATGTGATAATTAAGACGATGAAGCCCAGCAAAATAATGCAAACAAAATGCATAGGTATATAGGCTAATAATAATAATAATAATAATAATATTGATGATAATAATGATCATGATGATAGTGATTGTGATGATAATAAGGATAACAATAATAATAATAATAATAATAACAGTAATATTAAAGGCAATGGTGATGATAATGATAATGATAATAATAATAATAGTAATAATAATAATAATCATTATTATTATTGTAATCATAGTAATAATAATAATAACAACAGTAATAATCATAATAATGATAACAATAATGATAATAATAAAGATGACAGTGATGATGATAATAATAATGATAACAATAATAACAAAAATAGAAATAATGATATCGATAATGACGATAAGGACAATATTAATGATAATAGTAATAATGATGATGATACTAATAACAATATTAATAATAATGATAATGGCACTACTACTAATACCACCAGTACTACTAATTATGATAGTAGTAATATTAATGATGATGATAACGATAATAATGGTAATAGGCTAATACTAATAAGAATAATGATAATGATAATAATGATGATAAATATAACAACAGTGAAAAGAATTATGATTATGATGAGGATATTGATGATATCGATTATTATTATTATTATTATCATTAATATTATTATTACCATTATTGTCATCATTATTTTTTATTATAATCATTGACATTATTATTATTACTATTGTTGTTGTAATTATTATTGATGCTATTATCATTTCTATTATTATTATCATTATTATCACCATTATTACTGTTATTATCATCGATATTATTATTGTTTCTGATGATAATAGTAATAGCAATAATAAGGATAATTACGATTATTATCATTATCATTATTTTCATCACCATCCATGACATTACCACTGCTATAACTTTATAGTCATTATCCTTATTACTATAATAATGATAATAATAGAAAAGATTATGTAAATTGATTTTAGTGTCATTATAATTTTCGTCATTTCATATTATTATTTATTACTTTTATTATTATTGTTATTATTATTATTGTTATAACTTTTATTGATATTATTAATGTTATTAATATATTTATTATTACCAATTTATTTATCAGCATCACCATCATTATTATTATCATTATTATTGTCATTATCATCATCATCATCATCATCATCATCGCTATTACCATTCTTCTTATTATTATCATTATCATTATAGTTGTTAATAACAATAATGATAACAGCAATGATAATAAAAGCGAAAATAGTAATAACGATAATGATGATAATAATAATAAGAAAAGTAATCAGATATTTTTGTCTTTATTATTATTATAACCATTAGTACCTGTTTATCATCATTAAAAATAATGATATGATAATAATGATAAAAGTAATGATGATAGTAATAGTAATAATAATAATAATAATAATAATAATAATAATAATATCATTATTATTATTATTATTATTATTATTATTATTATTGTTATTGTCGTTATTAGTATCATCATTATTACCATTATTATTATTATTATCATTATGATAATAATAACAATGATAGCAATAATAGTAATAATAATGATAACAATAATAACAATAATGATGATAATAATAATGATGCTGATAATTATGGTAATATAAATAATGATAATGATATTTCATTATTATTTTTATTATCATTATTAACATCATTACCATTATTATTAACATTATAAGTATCATTATTTTTATCATAATTATTGTTTTTTTATAATAATCATTAGTTTTATTGTTACTCTCATTATTATTATTATTATTATTATTATTATTATTATTATTATTATTATTGTTATTATTATTATTATTATTATTACCATTATTATTATTTTTTATTTTTTTTATTTTTATTATTATTATGATTATTATTACTATTACTATTTTTACTGTTCTTATCGTTATTGTTTTTAATTATTATTGTTAATACCATTATCATTTTTATTATGTTATTATTGCCATCATTACTGACATTATTAACATAATCATTATAATCATCATTACATCATTATTATTACTACTATTATTATCATTGTTGTAGTTGAAATTATTATTATTATTATAAGTATCATCATCATAATTAGATTTAATTATTATTAGTATTATCATCATTATCATCAATATTACTAGTTTTATTATTATCCAAATTATCATATGTATTAGTATTATACTAATAGTATTAATATGATAACAACTACAATATTGATGATGATGTCAATAATAATAACAGTGACAATAATAATAGAAATAATTAAAGCAATGATACTGATAAAGATAGTAATAATAATAATAATAATAATAATAATAATAATAATAATAATAATAGTAATAACAATAACTATGATGATGATAATAATAATTATAACAACAATAGTTAGAGTAATAATATAATAATGATAATGATAATAGTAATAATGATGATGATAGTGATGGTAACACTTTTAGAACTATAACAACAATAAAGATGATAATAATGATAATGGTAATAATGATGATAATAACAATAATAAAAATCATAATTATAATGAAGATGACAATTAAGATGATGATAATGTTAATAATAATGATAAAAGTAACAATAACAATGATAACATAAATGATAATTGTGATAATATTAATGGTGGTAATGATAATAATTATGTTATTATTATAAATATAGCTATGATAATAGTTATAGGGATAATCATAATTATAATTATATTGATTACAACAGTTACAATAAGAATGATGGCAGTAGTAATTATAATAGCATTAAAGCAACGATAATAATACCAACAGTAATAATATTATTATAATCGTCACCATCACAATGAGTATAACTGTGGTGCCGATGATATATTGTTACACCATCATCATTTACATCAGGTTTCATAAAGGGAGTAGTATTAACTAACTGTGTTTTGTTATTAGTATCGTAGTGGTTATTATCATTGTCACTGGAATCATAACCATAGTTATTGCACTTTTTAACTATTGTGCTCCAACTAGCATCGTCGCTCTTAAAAGTATCGTATTAATATTTTCGTTAATATTTTCTTTTCTTTTTTGTTGTTTACTTGTTCTTCCTGTTTTTATCGTCACGATGGTTATAAGTATATTTCAATAATATTTTCATCAGTTTTAGCTTCATTACTAATGTAAACTTTTGAAAGATTGACACCATTCCTCTACCAATTTTCTAAACTATCATTTGTGATTATTTCTCTTACTCTCGTCACCATCATCTGAAAAGTAAGGCGTATCAGTATTTGCACTATCAATATCAAGGGAAATTTATTATGACTATAATATTGCAATCATCATGCAACAGTCTTTATGGCTATAATTACTGTTTTATCTTAATTGTCGTCATTATCCTTATCCTAAAAAAACAGCAAACGACGAAATACGCGTTGATTGACACAGTGCAATAAATGTCTCTCAGAAATTTAGTGCGTTATCACAACCAATGTATTTTTTCTATTCCGTTTTTCGTTTCCGTTGACAAAAGTATTTTAGACGGGGATTGCAAGCCAAAAATACTATCAATGATAATGATGATGATAAAAAATACTAATTACAGTACTGCCGCTATTAGTAACAATAATTATGATAAAAATATTGATACTACTACTGCAACTAATAATGACCATAAAACTAATATGATATGAATATTAATAAAGAAACTTGCCAAGTTCTAGTTTTGGTGAATTTCTACACGTATGCATTTGTATGTATTCGATATACGTGATGTTCGTGCATCCCTTTTTTTAAATGCTAAACTTTGACTTTTGCAAAAGGTTTCTTCTGTGTTCCGGTCTAAATATTTCTTGAGATTTAAAAAAGTACGTAGAGAAAACGATGTAAAGTGAAAGGAATAAAGGGGATATGCACAGAAATATAACCACATGTAGATAAATATGAAAGGCAGAGAAAAATGATACTGAAAGAAATTTATGGGGAGAAATAAAGGAGAGAAAAGTGGTTTTAAAACCAAAAATAATGCAGAGAGAGAGAGAAGAAGAAGAAGAAAAAAAAAGAAAAAAAAGAGAAACAATAACACCATGATAAAACCCCATGGAGACAAAAGCAGGAATCAGAAGGGATATAACAACAGAGAGACAGTCCGCCCATATAAAAAAGGACTTTGCGAGGAGGCTCCTGCAGTAGCCCCGGTTTTAAGGGACAGGTACAAATGGGATATAATTAATCAATAACCCAGAGAGCGGCGACGACCAGCCAGCATGCTGATGTGGATTTCGCGTGTTCGCCCGCCAGCATTCGCGTTAAAATGTTTATTGAGTATCGGAACCACCTCCGTTGTCGCGACGGCCAATGGGAATAGAGAGCGAGAGAAAAAAATGCATCAAATCTTTGTCCATTACCGATGCAGGAATACTAATTAGGTGAGGGGGCTGTGATCTGTCCTGCATTGTCGTGTAGAGATATTGGTGTCAGTGCGATAATTCTTCTATTTCCTATGGTTTCCTTACTATTATTACGATGTTTTCATCTTTGATTTTAGGTCTTATAGAAAGCAATATGGAGGGAGAAATTATTATTCTACATATAATCACGAGTGTTGGAGGTGGCTTTATTGGTACTTTTGTTTTGATCCAAGCAAGAAGTCCACGGGGAACCCGTCCTTTGTTGCAATGCCTGGAAAATTTTGTGTAATGATCATAATTCCAAATTACAATCATCCACTTTCAAAGCTGCGGCTTATATGGTATGGAGCATCATATCGTTATGCCATGATGAGGCGATCTGATGCATGAGATTTGTATAAAGGAGTGTGCCATGTGCACGTGGTAACATACCTGCGCAAGGTGTTATAATCACCACCAAGCGGCGGCTACCTCTATCCTACTCTCCAGCACCTAGCAGTCTGCACCCAGGGCTAAGGGGCGGAGCACCGTCCAATTGGGCGGGGCCAATGGTCTCTTTCAATATATTATTGGTTGATGGGAGGATCTACGTCGTCTACGCGCGCTCTGATTGGCTGGCGGGAGGGCTCGACGCTGGTGTGCGTGTGCGCAGCCCGCCTCCAGTCAGTGTGCGTTGAGCGGTGTTGTGAGTGAGGTTCTGCCGCTCCGCGTTTGTAGTGTCGAGTGTCAGTTGCAAGGTTGACCTTGATCATGCCGACCGTTTCCGGTAGCGGCGGTGAGGAGGTCGAATCACAAGATGAGGTCAAGGTCTTTAAATATGAAGGAGATGAGGAGGAGAGTGAGAAGCGCTCCTCGGAAAACTTAACTGAAGACAAAAGCAGTCTCATCACAGAAACAGAAGAGGTACGACTGTTTACCCTCGAGAATCTCAGGCCGCAAAGTCCTCCTGGGGACCTGTGTTCCTCGGGCGGCGGCTGGCGGCCTGAGGTGTAGTTCTAAATGTTCCTTGTAATATTGCAATCGTAAGTGTGGTGTAATTCCCCGTTTGCGCCAGCCGCAGCGGCAGGGTGACAGGTGCTGTGGTGTTACGGTCTGGCTACTGTACCAGAATCAGTGAAGTACAAGTGTGATCAATGTGCAGGTGTGTTTTTCTATGGTGTCCCAAGTCGTGACGCTCGCCAGGATAAGACAGGAGGTGAACTAAGTCAAATCGCGGTGGAAAACCGAAGTCCCCAGAGGCCAGACCACAGCTCCCACGAGACAGCGCCGCAGTGACCCCCCGCAAGGATCGGAGGAGCCAAGTCGAAGGAAGGAGGCGCCCGAGGAGGACCGCCGAAGATGTGAGCGACGGGGCAGATGCGCAGCGAGCAGGTGGACGAGTGCAAGTGCGGTGGACGAGAAATGTGGTGTTGGCAAGGAAGCGGAGGTGCAGGTGTCCGTAAGGCAAACTGACCGCAAGTACACCTACCTAACTTTGAACTACTTTGTATCACTTCCACTGTAGAAATGTGTCTTGTAGTGATAACTCCGTTTGAAATTCCCGGGGTCGGACTAGCTAGAAAAAAACGTTACTGAAAATGCCTCCGTTAAATAGTCAATGTGCTTAGCAGGCGATAGCGTGAATTTCCTCTTTTTTGTTGTTAATGAGGGGCGAGCTCTTTCCTGTAATTATCGCATTAATACTGACCAGATAATTTCATGAACTGTCATCAATGCGGGGCGGGTAAATTTATAATTGTATCCATTATTAAACCAAGAATAAATATTTTCTCTTTATTAGCATATGAAGGAATACGCACACACTTATTATGTATTTATATCGATCACCAAGTCATTACTCCCGGTGGTGGAGGGATTTACATATGCAAATTAAGTACATTCATGTACACACAGCGCGGAACTCGGTGGTCAGAGAGCGAAGTCAGGAAGGGAGATCGGGGTCTGGCGCCGTGGAGCGTATGTGCGCGCGAGCTGTTACCGTAGCCGCTTTTCCTGGCTTCGCGTGTGTCCCGGCGTGAAAATTATCGACGGGATTTTTGAGGTCGATTGTTATTGTTGCAGGGCATTGATTTCCTCCTTCCCCTTTCTCCTCCACCCCCTCGTTTTCCCCGTCTTTCTCTCTCTCTCTCGCTTCCCTCATTCTAACCCTGGCGGTGCGTATGTTGTGAAAGGACAGGAATACCCCGTAGGGCGACCGCATGTGACCGCTTGTGGCAGGAGCGTTGCCGACCGCCCTAACCTAACCGAAGCTACGGAAGGAGAGGAGGAGGAGGAGAAGACGGGGACGCGGGGGAGAGAACTTACCGTTTCTCTGAGCGGCTTCGAACTATGGCTGTGCGGGGAAGAGGTTCGGCCAGGCGCAAATTCTCCTTTTTGTCTCCGAAATTCTTCCCTTTTGTATTGACGGGTTGCATGTGGATCTTGCTACAAAGAGAGGATTTGATGGTCTGTAAAATGCGCAGAAATGATGTTGAATGGTTCAGTTGATATCCGAATCCTGGAGAGAGAGATACCGTTATTATCAGAGGTTTTATCAGTAGCCGAGAATAGCGATAAATTGTGTTCAGAGACGGTATTTTTGGTGTAAAATGTTAGCAGTGTAATCATAATATTAGTAGTGTAATACTAGAAATATTTAGGTTAACAAGTGTATTTGATAGCGACGTTACAATAATAGCGATTATAGTAATAGTAATAATGCTAATGATAATATTAATAATAAGAATATTGATGATAATAGTGTTAATTATAATAATAATAATAACAACAATAATAATAATAATAATAATAATAATAATAATAATAATAATAATAATAATAATAATAATAATAATAATAATAATAATAATAATAATGGTTATTATTACGTCGACAGTGTTTGGCAAAATAATGTGTAGAGAAATAATAATTTTATATAACGATGATAATCGTAATTGTAATGTTGATAATGATAATCATGATTATGGTAAATATGAAAAAATATATAATTGATAATACTGATGATGTTAGCAAGAAAGGCACTAGTGATGATAATAATTATGTGTATAACATTACCGATAATTATATATGCAATAATCAAAATTGTAGTAATGACGGAAGTAGTAATTGAAACAACAGTATAATAACAATATTGGTGATAATTCAAGAAGTAATATGAATTATCGTAATTACATCAAATATGCTGTATAATAATGTTAATAGAATAATTCTAATAATATTTATCATTTTGTAAATCCACTTGAGAACAAGGTTATAACAATGCTAAGTATTAACGATAGATTTTGATCTCTGTATAAAGCATGAGGTGAAAAAATATTATGAAGCCTTTTTTATCTTATTTTAATTTTGACATTTTGTTAAAGCAACTAGAATGAAAGTATGAAAATCATTGATATAGACTTTTGAAATAAAATAACTGATTGTGATGATAATGATTTTGATAATGACACAATAATAAGTAGAATGATGATGGCAATAATAATGAGGGTGATAATAAAATTAATGATTATAACAATATTAAGAGTGACAATAATAATAGTATATATAATGTTGATCATAATAATGGTAATATTGATTATTATTATTTATCATTATTATTTTCATCATCATTAATATCGACAGCGATGGAAATTATGACAATCCTAGTAATAGTAATGGCGGAGATGTTGCCATTTTTTCATCATATTTTTAGCTTCATCAATATTATTTAATCTGTAGCAATATATCCATCACAATTCTTATTCTTATTGATATCACAGTCAAGAGTACCACCGATTTTTTTTTTTTTTTATATTAATAGGCCTTTAATAACTGTGTTAACTTTGACGTGTAAGTAATACACTGTGCTTACGAGAATTGATGGAAAAATTGGTACTGGAAAGGAGAGAGCGTGAGAAATGACAGGTGCAAGGTTAGGAACATATCCGCTAGTTAGGCTTAAATCGACTCGTTTGTAAGCTATGTAAATTTCCTATTGTCATGTGAAATACCGGTACCGTACTTAGTAGTCTGTTTGTAAACATTTACCTTTGTTGTGTTCCTAATACGCGACCATCTATATAAAAAAAATCATAGTTGGGAATTTTGTAACATTTTGTAACCCTTTTTTTCTCTTCAGCTTCACGTGTTGTCGTAAGTAAGCCGCTGGCACTGTGGTCCTATACTAATCCTTGACATCTCTCTTGTTAAAAGTGTTTAGGCTCGTCATACGCGGTCTAGCACCCCCTCTCCCCACAGCCTTCACGGTAGGGTGGTTCAGTTGTGTGACTCTTTGACTCTAGAGTGTTTATCTTTTTTATTTGTGGTCAAGAGAATGACATGATGAAACCTGTTACTGTTGTGACTAGAAATTATTTACACTGCCTAGTTTTGCGCTCGTGGGAAGTCTAGATTTTAAAATTGATCGAGTGACGCGGAACAAGTGAGCAGCAACGGGGAGTGGTGGTTCACGAAATGTCAATCTGCGATGTTACCCGAGAATCATCCGAAGTTTGACTCCGCCAGTTCGAAATGCGAAATGCTTGCGTTTCGAGGGTGTCGAGGGACTCTGGTCGACGCAACTATTTTTTAGTTCCGCCTTTTGCAAATTGTGAGCAATTATTGATGGTGGCTGCAGCTGTCCGATCGTTTGAGTAGCGCGTGCGGAGGTGAAGGCACCGTAAATCCGACGCAGTGTTAATATATTTATCGTGGGCGTCTTCCCTTTTTTTCTCGTAATATCTGGTATTGGATACTTTTTTTT
>NC_091556.1:10979345-10991845 GCF_042767895.1 Penaeus vannamei | reverse complement strand
ATTATTAGTTGTAGTAGTAGCAGTAGTAGTATAATATTATTCTTACTATCACCGTAATTTATAGAACATTCCTATTTTTTATCTTTCATAACTCGTATTTTAAGCATCACAACTTCAGAGGATATTAAAATATAATGTGAAATTACTTCCGGTGTAAACAAAGTACTGGCGATATATAATACCACGCCAATGGAGACCTGCGGTGAAATTCGCGTTCCCAGTGAACCGATGATGGTTACTATTTTTTTACGAACCGGCGACATGGTACTTTCGAAGCCTTACTGAAACAGCCGAAAGACGGGGAGGCAGGTGTGTGCGCGAGGCCAACGCTGCGTGTGCGGGTTGAGCAAAGCGGCGGGACCTGTCGGCGCTAACGTGGTCAGCGGGGCGGCCGCTACCCGCGTCTACCTGGTGCCACTCCCGATCGCTGCACGGGCGCTTGTTCAGGGCTTAGAAGCCCGTCGCGCTGATTTCCCAGTATGTGCTGGCGGCGGCGGCGGCGGCGATGGCGGCGGCGACGGCGGCACCTGCCCACGGCGCGACTGACGGGACGAGGGTAGTCGGACAAGGGTATTGACGCGGTGTTATTTATGAACCCGCTCGTTTCCCCATAAGGCGGCGGGAGAGTGAGGCCTGCAAGGGGCACGTTGTTTTCGTTAAAGCGAATTCGCTGAGCGGTTGATGGTTGTGATCGATGTCGGGAAAGTTCTTTTTATTTCAAACCACATCCTTTTTCCAAACAAGTTATTTTAGCCCACCAAAATTCTGACGAAATCATCAAGAAATCAGTCTTAACGACGACAGTACCTGTCAAGAACACGCTGGCGCGGACGAAGAATTGGCGTATGATTATAGTTTGTACAGCTGATTTATAATTATGGAAGAATGTCTACACCGCGCCCAGGACCGACACGGCGGCCTCCCAAGCGGAGCGGATTTCCGAGGGCGCGACGAGCCCAGTTGAAGCCCCGACGAAGCCTAGAGCGACGTGTGCAGCAGGTGTCGAGATCGGGAGGATTGATGATGAATGGAGCCCAGATAATAATGCCGAGGTGACATATCCCGCGCCCGTCACGCCTTATCGTGCCTCAATGAGATAATACGCGCAAACCACGTGACAGTTGACGACCGGCGCGGCGAGGAATGTGGAGCCGCGTCTCCCCGCAGCGCGGTCGCCTTCGTACCCTAGACGTCAGACAGGGGCGGCGGGTGGAGGGGAGGGGCGGGGGCGGGCCAGGGAATGCCGAATAAAAAGGAAGGGGGTCACTGCAAGGCTGGAGCGGCGGTTCGTGGTATGGCATACGCTAACGCCACGCCCAGCGGCACGAATGTAGCATTTTCGAGATCGGGTTTGATTTCGGATTTCATTGGAATTCGCAGTGCCTGACTCGGGTCATGTGGGCGGAGGGTGGACGCCCACGCAAAATTGGGTCCTCGCCTGCTGTTTTCTCCACTCCATACAGATATGTATATATGCAATGATGGAGTGTCATTAGTGGCGAGACTCGCGACCCCTTGAAACGATAATCGATCGCGGATGAAAAAGTAAAAGATTTTAACAGAAATGACAAGAGGATCCTCCGAAGGCACCCGAGTTCGTAAACAGAGCGAGATCGTTCCCTTAATCACAAAATGGGCCCGGGATAATATGTATAATTTTCAGGGTACATTATGGGAAAGGGAAGGGGGAGGAGGGGCGGTGTATTGCAAGGTGGGAGGGGAAGGGAAAGGGAGGGGGCGAGGGCACTCGAGCGGTTTTATCATGATTGAAATCCTATTTCAGGTGTGTGTATATGATCGCAAGACGTTCTCTCCCAAGTGTAACGCTCCTGCTCGGCGCCTCGCTTCATTTTGCATATGTACCGGGGGAAACACAGGCCCGGCTGCACGCTCTCCTCTTGGTGCGGAGTGTACATGTCTTGGATGTGTCTGTCTGTGTATCTGGGGGTGTTTTCATGAATGGGCATGTGCATATGTGTATGTGTGTGTGTGTGTTTATATAATATATATATATTATATATATATATTTAAATTTATACACACACACACACACACACACACACACACACACACACACACACACACACACACACACACACACACATACACATACACATACACATACACATACACATACACATACACACATATATATATATATATATATATATATATATATATATATATATATATATATATATATATATATATATATATATATATATATATATATATATATATATATATATATATATATATATATATGTTACATATATACATATACATATATGCAAATAAAATTGTATTTAATTATGTAAAAAAATTATATATGTGTAAATTATCTGTTTATCTACATATATGTACACACACATATACACACACATTTATTTTTTTCATAATTACTCTTCCATATTTTTATTATATATATATATATATATATATATATATATATATATATATATATATATATATATATATATATATATATATGGGCGGCGGTGAGTGTAACTTGTTAAAGAATATGACCAGGTTGTAATTGGCCGATCGCACGAGGCATTTTAGATCTCCGAGCCAAAGAAAGGCAGTCGAGCCTTCCAGAACGCGACGCCGAGGGGGACTGCTTACTCCGGCCAAGCAAAGACCGCGTTTACGACCCTCGTGATGTGCCTTCCATATTGAATTTCGGCCGCTCGCCGTAGTGCCGCAATACTCAGGCAGACAATACGCAACGAAAGAAAAAAAATATTATTTATTAGCCATCCAAATCCGCTCGCGTTACGGGGCAGCGATTTGATGCGGTCAGCCGCCACGTTTTGCATATCTTGTGATGTATATTGGGCATAAAACAGTAATTTAGCGTCTTATTCTTTTAATTAGTGTAATCCTCTAGCTTGCAAGTTATTAAGCAAATATGCCAACGAACGTGAACATAACCTTATGTCCCAGCTTTGGGGTTTTAAGAAGCATTAGTGAACCTTGAATCGGCAGTGGGGATGCAGTGGGACCTGTCGTAAGAGACTAGGGGGAGACGGCAGCCCAGCGGTCTCGCTCTCTTCTGTCAGACGCCCATGTGCGGCCTCGGGCGTTCCCCGGCCCCGCCCGTGTGGGCCCCCTCGCCCTCTTCCAACCCCTTTTGCCCGATCCTACCTGAGAAACTTGCCAATGCGTGCACTGGTTTATATGTCAATTTTGCAAAACGCGCATTCAAAGTTACATATACACCGCCCACAATTCACAACACCCGAAAAGCAACCATTCCGCGTAGCTCCAAGTCCGCCCATTTTCCCTTCCACACCCATTTCCCTTCCCTCTCTCCCGGTTTCCCCTATTCCCCTTCATCCACCCTACTCCATTCCCCCTCCCTCTACATCCCCATCCTTATCCTCCCGTTCCCCTACACCCCTTATCCCCACTCTCTTTATTCCCTACTCCCCTCCCTCTTTCCTCCTCCTATACCTCCGTCTCCCCTCCTCCTATACTTCCCTCTCCCCTCCTCCTATTCCTCCCTCTCCCCTCCACCTATACCTCGCTCTCCCCTCCTCCTATACGTCCCTCTCCTCTCCCGACCTCCCCCGACCCAGGCATCCACAAGGAGTCGGCTTCCCTTCCTTCGACAAAACTTATTTTCTTCCAACAATAACATTAGACCACACATCGCTACTTCTTGTGATCAGCGTCAGCTACTTGTCCAAAGCAGGTGGGCGGGGGGGGGGGGGGGGGGGGGTCTGCGTGGTAGGGGGAGGAAAGGAATAGGGAGGGGGCTGGGTTAAAGACTTTTTTTTTTTGTATAAGTGGCCAGCATGCTTGTAGGTATTTTTTTTTATTTTCTGTTATTTTTATTGATTTGTTTGTTTTATGATTTTTACATTTTATTTTGTAAATTATATTTTTATCTTTATTATTAAGACATTTTAGTTATTACGTGTTATTTTCGCAGTCATTTGTGTTTTGTTGGAAAAATTAGCCTTTTAATTTTCATTATAATCATAGCACAGCATTTCATCCTTATTAATATTATCAGTATCAGTATAAGCATTCCTTTCATTATTGCTATTGTTGTGCTGTTGTTTAAATTGTTATTATTTTTTAAATTATTATCATTATTATTATCATCATCATTATTATTGCTGTTGTCATTACTGTATTAATATTGATGATAGTGATAATGATGATGATGATGACTATAATTGTTGTTTTGTTATTATTATTATAATTGTTTTTCTTGGTATTGATAAATATCATATTAGCATACATATACATATATATATTTAAGAATGTGTATATGTGCATTTGTGTGCACGCGTGCGCGTGTGTGTGGGTGTCTATGTCTGTACGTCCGTACATGTGTGTATTGTATGCGTTGTGCTGTGAACAAATGCGTATCCATATTAAACCTTTAAAAATGCCTTATTGCAGTATTATTGTTACGGGGGTAAAATTATTAAACATTAAATTATTCCCAGCCGTTTTAGAAGGATCTAGTGAAAGTAAGATTTCACTTTGAAGTTGAAATACTTTGATAGCTTCGGTGCATCAGGTTATGTAATCAGTGTATTTTGAAATGTTTATAAAACTTTCGTCCAACGCATATGGAATGGATCACATACGCACAAAAACAGACACTCACGTACATGCTTTCCATCCCACACGCACACAGAGAGGGAGAGAGGGAGAAATGGAGAGGGAGGGAGGGAGGGAGGGTGAGAAGGAGGGAGAGATAGAGAGGAAGGGAGGGAGGGAGAGATAGAGAGGGAGGGAGGGAGAGATAGAGAGGGAGGGAAGGATGGAGGTAGATAGAGGGAGGGAGGGAAGGATGGAGGTAGATAGAGGGAGGGAGGGATGGAAGGAAGGAGAGAGAGAGAGAGAGAGAGAGAGATAGATAGAGAGAGAGAGAGAGAGGGACAGAGAGAGAGAGAGAGAGAGAGAGAGAGACGGGGAGGGGGGGGTGAGTGAGTGACAGATAGAGATTTATATATAGATATGGAGATAGACAGACATAGAGTGTGACAGATAGACAGAGACAGGGGGAGTGAAAGTCCAGCAGCGTTGAATTACTTAATTAATATTGTTATTTATCAGTGCTCCATTGTCCGCCAGCTCCCCATAGTTGCACCTCCTGTGTTATCGGGTCCCATAAATGGCTGATTGGATTTAATTGGGCTATTAGTCTATTTAATGTGCGTTTGCGATCGATACCATGTTGATTATGCGATAGTTGTTTGCAGTCGTTGGAGTCTTTACGAGCAGTTAATGTCATGGGCCCATCATGACGCGGGGGGACTGGGTTATTTATCAGGATGCGGTCGTTACAGCAAGGTCATTGTCAACACTCTCGCTAAACCGGCCGCCATGCATTCGGTTGGCCTGTCGGTTGATCGGTTGGTCGTTGCGATCGAAATGTCCGTTGGATCGGATGCTAAATGCGAAAAAAGGGAATTGGATTTAGCACGAAGAAAATGACACTGGTGGTGTTATGGTTGTATTGCGGACAAGAGCGCTTAAGACCGGAAATTGAGTCTGAAGCTTTCTGTTTGATTTATTATTTGTATCTGACCAGGTACAAGACATTTATTATGACAGTTCTCACTCCATTTTCCTTATGACGAGTAGAAAATGATAAAGTAAGAAAAAAAGAGTAAGAGCGTTCGTCGGTATCATTTATCACACTTAGGGTACAGCTTCATTCCATTCAGCCTCGCGTGGTGCATTACTGATTCATCATCATTTATGTCATCACCATCAATTTTGCCACCACAGTTGTTACCGCAATATGCTCAAGAATCTCTCCATCCCTCCCCCCACACCCCCTTTCCTACCCCCTGCCAAGATTCATGTATCCTCATTCGAGACAGGATACACTACGAACACACCCACCCTGCTCCCGGAGTGCACACAAATATATCTCCTTTCTCGCCTTTTAAAGGACACTTTCTTGGGATCCATCTTGGGGCTTGAGTCTCGCCTTTCAGCTCCCCTTGGATTCAAGGACTGGTCTTAAATTCTTTTCTGTAACATATGTTTCTTCAAGACCTTCTGGACTCTGTCTCTTCCTTGACCTTTTGGACTTAGCCCTACCGGGAACCATTTTTTTCTAATCTGTTTATGGCCTCTTAGAACTTGCCTTACTGCTGAACTTTTTTTTTTTTTTTTGTCTCTATGGCTGTTCCCCGCAATCAGCTGTTTCCTGTCTATCTTCGTCTCAGTCCCGATAAAGCTTTGATTCCTTTCGAAAGACCCCCTCTTCCTAGAACGCCTTTTGCTCATGAAGACTTCAGCGTTTGCTCTCCAAGCCCTTCCTAGAATACCCATGCAGTCTGCCTTTCCCGATCGGCATGGGTTTCCTTTCCCCCATGGCCCTGACTCGACTGCCTGAGCGAGATGATTTGCAGCCCACTCGCTTGCCTCCCTCCCCCCCCCCTCGTATTGTGTCATTACCCGTATCAGCGCTGCCATCACTACCAGTCATCACACGCCGTTGTATTCCTGGTAATTGCAGCGAGTTTTTGGTTCCAATTCTCGTCGCGCTTATCGCTTTACGCCCGACTACTTTCGTTCAGGCGATGTTATCGGGGCCGACTGCCGTGTCGTATGTAAGTATTGCGTTCGTTCTCCATTGTTTTGTGGAGTGGGAAGTGCCGGTGGCGTCGCTGGATTTAACTGAGGGAGAAGGGGGCATTGGGTGATGAATGGGAGGACTTTCTGTATTATCTGGAGAAAAGGGAGAGTTATCATCGCTATCTTCATAATCTTTCGCTTGTCAAGATTGGTGTTGTTGGGTACCCCCCGTGCTAGCGATAGGAAACCTGGCTTGCGTTCAAGTTGCCAAACGATGCAGTTTTTGGGGAACTTGATGAGCATTTGTTGATCTGCAATATTACGATTAGGATGATTGCGAGTGTTGAAATTAAAACGCCAGGTGTGAGGTTTAGAGGAAGCACCATCATCGGGTGCTCATAGGTCACCCGCCAAACCAGGCTCCTGCCGCCCGCCGCCCACAGCTTCACGAACAGCTCCTTGCTTGTTAGGAACCAGTTTTAGGAACATGGCCGGTCCAAAGCAAACACTGTATTGACTGGTTTATGCTCCTTAATGGCTGTAGGGACGTTTTTGCAAATTACTGCATATTTATTTTGATATAGATTGGAAAAATGCATATACATTTAGGTTAATGATAAGTGTGGCGGGTTAGGATGATGTAGGTTGATAATTCTCATCTCCAGTGAAATTTCTTCGGTTAAAAAAAGGAAAGAAAACGAACCCCAGATCATGCATCATGTAGAAGAATGTTGGAGTGTTCTGACTTAATGTACAACGAACAATCGACTCCAGACCACTGCCAGAAGTTCCCTCATTGGGGAGTCATTAAGGCGGCCAAGATTTACACCCACGAACAAAGCTTATGAAGGCATAGTATTTATAGACAAATAATCCTGAGAGAATTTGCATTCTGAGGTATTACGTTGCCTTTGATCCATAACACTGGATAGTGTGTGTATGTGTGTGTGTGTGTGTGTGTGTGTGTGTGTGTGTGTGTGTGTGTGTGTGTGTGTGTGTGTGTGTGCGCGTGCGTGTGTGTGGGTGTGGGTGTAGGTGTAGGTGTAGGTGTAGGTGTTTGGGAAATATTTTCTCTCGAATTGGAGTATTTCAGTCAAAGAACCGTGCTTGACAAGTCGATGGAAGAGCCCAGGCGAAAACGGATCGGCTGCTGAAACCTGCTCTTCATTAATCGGATTCTTGAGGCGCTGCAAGACATGCTGAGTCGGTCAGCGTGGCGCATAGCCCATGCCATAGGACATCTGATTGCGACGGTCCTGATTTGATTTGATTTTATGTATTTTGAATATACTTATCGCGAATATAATCGACAGAGCCGGATATGCACGTGCCCTCACACTTATGCACGCACGCACATGCGTTTTAAATGTATCCTTATACAAACTATCTAAACAAATGTAGTGAGTGGTATTAGCGTGAAGAGCTTGGTCTCTATGCAAAATACTTGAGGATTAATCAACAGGGAATACGTTCGTGGTGAAAAGGATTCGGCTAAAGACTCCTTGATACACCGCAGACTCGCAATGCTATTTGGTTTACGAAATGCCGTGGCGAGAATCATGTCTTGTGCACTTGGAGTCTGAATGGGCCATGACAGGATCCGGTAAGGGGATTGATTTTATGATATTAAAAAATAGTGTCTGTACTGGATTCGGGGATTTACGTGTTAATGTTTTATCTCGTTCAATCGTGTTGAGTCAAGATACTCTAAAACTCTTTTACATATATTTTAATCGCCGCGAGCCGATCAAATACTTTACCAGCTGGTCTCTGTGTGTTAAACTTAGCGTCTACACTTCACAGATTTGCAACGTCACCTTTACTCGATATGGTGACGTGAGTACAGTAGGCTGACGCGGAGGCGGGTGTCGAACACAAAACTAGGCATTTTACAGCGTCACTTTCGTTCGTTAACTTACAGAAGGACGAGGTATGATTAAATTTGCTAATCACACATCCATGAGCTTTGCCATCTAGCGAACTCGGGATATATTTTTTTCAGACCGAACTGTCACGTTTAAATTATGATCCGCAGTTTCATGCGACTCGAGAATCAACGGGAGTGCGAATAAGAAATCTACCCCTATCCGCACCCTCAGAACAGTCACGTGGGGATATATTTTCCTCCGATATGAGGGACGGGGAGGAGGTAGCCGGGCTCCCGTATAAGGACTGGGCGGAATCACAGCCCTTGAGTTAAAACCCTGAAATCCACTCAGGTAAGACACAGACAATGGGGATGGAAATTCGTCTTCATTCGAAGTCAGGTTAATTTCGGGCCTTTTTATGGGATCAACACTGGACGATAGTTTCATGGTAGGGGATTCGATGGCGTTTCTTTTGTCGAAGGGGATGAGGATTCAGAGACCTGTTTTTTATGGGTTTATTTCCTTTTTGTCACTTTTTTCGTATGAGAAGAGTGGCAACGGTCGTGACTTGTGGAAAGGCTTTTTTATGCCTTGGCGAAATGGACATTGAGAACTTGTACTTGGAAGAAGATTTAGCTTTGATCTGTTGCGTTATGACCTGCAACACGCTGCGCTCGTTCCAACACTCGGCGACAGCTTAGATCACACTCACACTTACACTTGCACTCACACTCATACTAACACTCACACTCACACTCACACTCACACTCACGCACACACTCTTATACACATACCAACACTAACACTCACATTCACACTCACACTCATACTACACTAACACTCACAGGCTTAAAAATGTGAGTATGCATGAATGCTTGCGCTTTTTTTCTTTTTTTCTTTCACGGCAGTTTGTGACTCCTTGAAGCGTTGAGCAAGCAAAAGAGCGATACGAATTGAAGGTTTGGATTTCGCTTGAATATGAACATTCGATAAAAGACGTGAAATATAAGTCTGATGAACTTTTCCCTTGCTTAAATTGATGCGTTTACTTACATGCACACGATCTCTCCACCTGGTGTGTCATTAGCATGGCAAACGTCTAAAAGAATTAGGCATTTGTAAGATGTAAAAAAATCAGATTGCCTCCCAAGTATTTCCACGGGATCACCATGAGCAATGAGCAATTTTGTACATTAAAAAAAAGTAATTACGGAGGATTTCAGTTAAGCTAACGAGGACATGCGCCGGTAAGCAGAGAGAGCTATTAAGGACGTCGCCCGTATAAACTTCGTCTTAAAAGCCCCTTCCCCTCTCCCTGCCGCCCCTTCTCCCCTCCATGCCGCCCCTTCCCCCCTCCATGCCGCCCCTTCCCCCCTCCATGCCGCCCCTTCCCCCCTCCCTGCCGCCCCTCCCCCCCTCCCTGCCGCCCCTTCCCCCCTCCCTGCCGCCCCTTCCCCCCTCCATGCCGCCCCTTCCCCCCTGCCGCCGTTATCGTCTGGGTGTCGTCATCCCCTTCTTGATGACTGCCTCTTGGTCGTTGCTTTAATCCTATTTACTGAGTGATTTACATAGTTTTTTATTTTATTTTTTATTTATTTTTATTTTTATTATTATTATTTTCTTTGAGAAATGCCTGTGGCAACTACCGTGCGATGATTATGCTAATGAGTAGTTGGCAATTGCAAGATAGGTGTGTATGAGTATTTATTTATAGAATATGTATATTTTTTATGAAGTTAAGAAGATAATGATTACTTCATATTGTGAATGGTCGGCGTAAGGCAGATTATAGATGAATTATTGTAGCATAAACAGCCTTAATCATGATGAGATTTGATATCTGTTCTGAATGCGCCTGATTAATGAAATTGGATCCGACACGTAAGGGAAAGAAAACGCAAAATCTTGCATCTGATAAGATAAAATGGCTTTCAGAAGAAGCCGATTTACGATTGCGATAACAATTTTGAAAAAGATAATCATCGTGGCCGCCCCGATTATTTTCGTCCGGTAAATTCCGCCGCTGATAATGCACTCTCTTTTTTTTCCGTTCTCTCTCTCTCTCTCTCTTTTCTTGCGAATGTATACGGACTTTTTAAGCGAAGTCGGGAGGTAGCTGTCACGGGACATTCGGCACACATCCGTAGCGTAAGAGCGTGTACATTACTAATGACGTGGTAATATTAGTGTTTAGCTGCGTTTTACGTCAGGTGGATCGTGCAGGAGGCAGTTACCGCAGTGCTGTGTCGGGCGGGGAGGAAGAGAGGAAGGGGGAAGGATGGGGTGAAGGGGGAGGGGGAGAGGAAGTGGGGAGGAAGAGAGGAAGGGGGAAGGATGGGGGGAGGGGGAGAGTAAGAGTAAGGAAAGAGAGGAAGGGGGAAGAGGGGAAGGAAGAGAGGAAGGGGTAAGGGGGGAGGAAGAGAAGAAGGGGGAAGGGGAAAGGAGAGGAAAAGGGAAGGGGGAAGGTTGGGGTGGAGGGATAAGGGGGGGGGGAGTGAGGTATGGAGAAAGGGGAGAGGGAGAGTAAGGAAGGGGGGAGGAAGAGGGCAAGGGGGGAGGAATGGAGGAAGAGGATAGGGGGAATGATGGGGTGGAGGTGGAAGGGGGAAGGGGGAAGGATCGGTGGAGGGGGAGAGGGGAGATTGATAGTAAGGGGAGGGGAGAGCCAAAGGGGAGTGGAAGCAAGAGTAAGGGGGGGGGACACAATGGGAGAGGATGAAGGGGAGGGTGAGAAGAAGGAAGGGCGGGGGAGGGGGAAGGGGGAGCGGGGAGCACACACTCGTCATGTGTTACTGATCGTTGGTAATGCTTGCTGCTTCCTCGCTGTTTATTATTCACAACAGACGCCCAGCATTCGAAGCTCACACTTGAGGTACAACACCTATTGTATGTTGAAGGCCACGCCGGGCCCGTCTCCCGAAGGTCCCCCTCCACGCGGTGTCTCGTTTATTATGGCCACACTCGGCGGGAAAAAATCAAACCTGAAAGTCACTCAGTTTATAAAGGCCGAAATGCCCCCACCCCCTCTGCCCCCCGCTACACCCCTCCTAACACAACATCGAAGCGAAGGTCACACTTAACACACAACCCAGCTGCTGAAGGTTACACTCAGCGCTTAAACTTACTATAATGACTGGTCGCCACCACTCCCGTGTTATAATTACCCGATGCAGTTACAGCGAATGTAATAATTATAATAAACAGCTGACGGGCGGAACCTTCTCGTTCAACTTGTTAGCCCTTTTGGCACGCGGGTAAGCGGACCACCTCTCGAGTCGTCTTGAAGAACCAGCGGCTCATTGGACCAACAAGGTTTGATCTTCATCGTTCTGCACAAGAGGCAACAGCTGTTTGTGTTTACTCATCTCGTACGGTTTAAGAGGGCCCGCTGGATTACTGGACCGGCCCCGTTACACGCCTTGGATTAATGAGCCAGCTCGTTGAAGCACCCGGATTAGCGGACCGTTCTGGAGCGCCCGCGAAATTGGACCGAGGTGTGGTATCGCAGGGAAGCCACGGAGATCAACGGGGTCAGCTGGTTCTGTTCATCATCATAATATGTGCGAGTATCTCGGCCATCTTGCCCCGCCTGTCTCTCGGGAGGCGGGTGAGGGACGGCATCCGACGCCTGGCCGCATCCTCCGAGCCCCTTTTTAGGACTTAGACGGGAGGAAAGGTACTCCCCTTCGCTCCGATGGCTGGATAGTTTGCTTCATCCTTTTTCTGTAGTGTCCTATTGCTGGAAGGGAAGAATGAGGGTTTCACTCGTGACAGAAGAGACCAACTCCAGGTGCTCACTTGTCAAGAAGGTGACCAAGGGGACCGGAATGCCTTAGAGGAAAGGGGCAGGTTCCTCTTGGCGATGACACCTTCATGAAATATTCTGACAGCGGTTGCTGGATAAGCTGACCTTGCCCCTCTATCTATAATACCCTTTATGCCTGCAGGGGGTTTCTCTCTCTCTCTCTCTCTCTCTCTCTCTCTCTCTCTCTCTCTCTCTCTCTCTCTCTCTCTCTCTCTCTCTCTCTCTCTCTCTCTCTCTCTCTCTCTCTCTCTCTCTCTCTCTCTCTCTCTCTC
>NC_091556.1:10961845-10969345 GCF_042767895.1 Penaeus vannamei | reverse complement strand
GAGGAAGGAGGGTGGTAGGAGTGGGGCAGGAGAGAGGTAAGAGGTAGTGAGGTAGAGGAAGGGAGGAGGAGAGGAGTGCAGGAGTGGGATAGGAGGGAGGGGATGAGTGGTGAAAGGAGGGATGGAGGAGGGAGGAGTTGGGGTAGGAGGGAGGGGAGGAGGGGAAGAATGAGGAAGGAGAGGAGGAGGGAAAGAATGAGGAAGGAGAGGAGGAAGGAAAGAATGAGGAAGGAGAGGAGGAGTGGGGAAGGAAGGGGAGGCGTATGAGGGGAAGCATTATGGAAGGAAGCGCTGATGTAGTAGGAAGAGGATGTGGGGAGGGAGAGGGGTAGGAGGAGGGGAGCTAGGGCAGGGAGGTGGGGACCGCAGGGGCAGGGGGACAGGGGCCTGGGGGTGTGAGGGAGGGAGAGGATAAAGGAGATTCACAAAAGAAGTGTAAAATTATCACCGTATGTAATGTTTATAATGTTGATATTTCCTTCCTGCCGTCTGTGCGTTTGGGGTGGGTGAAGGGGGGGGGCATTATGCACACGTAAATGTGTATGTATTACGAAAAAGATAATGATAATACATAAACTAACCGCCGCAAACAGAAAGTATCAAAGGACCATGAGAGGATGAGTCTGCAATAAGAAAGTGTTCCGGCAATCAGCAAAACACAATTTCGAAAACGAAGAAAACATCAACAGGCGAAAAGAACATGTAGAGAAATGACACGAGAATCACTTCCTGGGGCGAGTATTATGTGAGTAATTAGTAGTTGATGCGAATGAAAATGTCCTTTTTTTCATTTCATTGAAGAAAGTTGATATATTTCTAAAACCTGATGCTGGATTATATACATTATGTTTATATATATATATATATATATATATATATATATATATATATATATATATATATATATATAATGTGTGTGTATGTATATGGATTTATGCACACATACACAAAAAATGCTTATAAACGAGTTCAAGTACTACAGCCCCATTCACTACCCACTTATTCTCGTTAATATCACCATAAATATTACCAAACGTCGCCAGATAACCATCAGATATCACCACCATTATTTTAATCAAACGCCCAGATCGGCATGCAGGTCAGCAGCGGATCTCTCGCTGTCACATTTCAGATCTGATTATTCAGGCCGCACGCTGTCTGCCGCTGCCGTGTCTGCCTGGCGTTGGCGTTTCGGATGCGCCAGGGCTATTTTCGGGTCGGGGTTTTGACGGTTTTCGGATGGTTTCTGTTGTTTGTCTGTTTGTTTGGTCGGTGCTGTTATGCCCATTGGTGTTGTTGCTTTTGGTATTATTGCTGAAGCCATTGTTGTTGTTGATGTTGCTACAACTATTATTGTTGTTGTTGTTATTATTATTATTATTATTATTATTATTATTATTATTATTATTATTATTATTATTATTATTATTATTATTATTATTATTATTACTGTTATTATTATTATTACTATTATTGTTAATAATGATAATGATGATAATCATAATAATCATAATAATAATAGTATCATTATTATTATTACTTTTTATCGTCACCATTGTTATTATCATTTTCATCATTATTATTATATTAGCATTTTTTTAAATGCAGTATTACTATCATCTAAATTGGAGTACTCGTAATGATTATAATTATCATTGTGTTAATGACATTGTTTTATACCATCATTTTTATTATGACTCATATTTACTCTTAAAAATAGACAAATTTATAGCTTATAAATCTTTCCACTCGTGATCCAAGTCTGATATTTGTTTTTTTTATCCTTTTTAATCCTCATTTGAATTTCAATAAAGATAATTACGTAAGGCAAATAAGCATCACGATTTAAAGGTGCATGGTAATATATGTTTAGTCATTAAGAGCGTCGCGTGAATAGCCGACGTGGAAAAAAGCAACTCTTACACGCATGAAATCAAGTGCTACATCTCGGCCAACACAGCCACGCGTGTTCGGCCCGAATTGCGTCGACTTTCGGGGCTCATGCCGTGACGATTTTTTCCCCACACGTTCCTTGGGGAGGCGATTTGGTGTATAAAAGGATGTATTAATGTATGTATATACATATGTGTCTACATAGATATGTATGTATTTTTATGTATTTTTTTCCCTCTTAAATGGGGTTTAGTTAGGGTTTGGGAGTTTGGGGTTCGCATCGGGGTTGGGGGTTGGTAGAGAAAGAGAGTGAGAGAGAGATAGAGATAAGGTGAGGGGAAAGTGAGGTAAAACGGCCGGCGTTTGAAGTCTTACCCCACGCGCTTCTCCCTGCAAGATCTGCCCATGCAAGTTGCTGCACCGTCTCTGAAGTCTCCTGGACACCGAATTCCACATTGAGGATATGTCGGAGGATCCACACTGCAAGGCCTTTCAACGTCAATGCGTCGAGCTTGAAGACACACCACCATACCCTGCGAGCGCCCTGTTCGAATTGCAATATACAAGGAATCTGATTATATAGGCCTATGGTTGTAGATTGATAATGAATATGTTTGTGTGTGTGTGAATGAGTGTGTGTGTGTGTGTGTGTGTGAGAGAGAGAGAGAGAGAGAGAGAGAGAGAGAGAGAGAGAGAGAGAGAGAGAGAGAGAGAGAGAGAGAGAGAGAGAGAGAGAGAGATGACATTGGTGTTAACTCTTCGCCTTCTTCCTCCCACAGGATAAGAGTACGCACGTGCCCTCCTCCTCCTCCTTCGCCAGCGCCTCAAAGAGTGATGGACGCCTCCCAGAGACTTCACCCTTCGGACTCTTCGGTAAGTCGAGGTTTCAATTCGTCGTATCCTCTTTCTCCTTTTCTTTTGCCACCTCCTCCGTCTCCCCCTCCTCCTTCTCGTCCTTATTTTGGAATTCTTCCCCCTCTCCTTTTGTTTCCTCTTCTCATTTTCCTTATAATTTTCCTCCTCTTCATCATCATCATTTTCCTTATCCTCCTCCTCCTCCTCCTCCTCCTCATTCTCATTCTTTTCCTCATTCCCCTCCTCTTCCTCATTCTCCACCACTTCTTCCTTCTCCACCTCCTCCTTCTCTCCCTCCGCCTCCTCCTCCTCCTCCTCCTCCTCCTCCTCCTCCTCCTCCGCCTCCTCCTCCTCCTCCTCCTCCTCTTCCTCCTCTTCTTCCTTCCCTTCCTCCTCCATCTCCTCCTTCCCTTCCTCTTCCTTCTTCTTTCTTCTTACCTTTCCCTCTCGTCTCTTGTCTTTTCGTAAGTACTTTGATGCAGAACCACTGAAACCACTCTGCTTCTATTCATCACTTAACTCTTGCATTCTCATTTTTGCAGTTTCTTTTTTTGCACAATTTGTTATCCTTAGCCGTACTTTTTTGCATTTTTGCTCTTGTGTGGAGACTTCTCTTCAGACTTGCTCCCTCTCTTAGGGTGTTTTCTTAACCCTCCATTTTTACGCTTGCCTTGTCTTTAAATATCTTTTTTTCTATTTTTTTTTTACACTCTGGGTATATGCTTGTAAAAAAGATCGTCACTTTTTGGGGGTTGGGTTTTATTATTGAAAGATAACAATTTTTTAGACTATTTTCTACCGTTTCACATTTCTTTCTAATGATGTCCCATGGATTAAAAAAAGAAAATAAAGAAGAATATATATATATGTATGCATATATATACATATATATATATATATATATATATATATATATATATATATATATATATATATATATATATTATTAAAGTGGTGAGCAGACGGACATGGCGTAAAAAGCTGGTGTAGAATGGTTGTTACGGCGTTGAAGGCAACCCTTGTCCTAGATCACGGGGTTGGGGAAGGGGGTGAGGGAGGTGAGGGGAGGGGGGTAAGGGTGATGGGTAGGGTGTGAAAGTGGGCCTTGTCCTCCTGTGACCACACGCATAAGTACATCGTTTCCGCGTTCCGTTCAGAGTAGTGGTGCACTTCGTACTCGATGAATACTCTTCTTCTTGGCCTATTCGTACTCACCATTACTTTGATTGTCACCGTTATCGCTTTTGACATTTCATGTGGTTATCATCATATTTTTCATTATCATTATCATCGTCAGAAACAAGAATAGTAACCATCAGCAGCAGCATCGTTACCATCACCATCATCGTCGCCATAATCATCATTATCACCATCATCACTATCATTGTCGTCATCATCATCATCATCATCATCATCATCATCAGTCACCACCGCCATCACCATAACCATGACCATCATCATCACTATCATCAACTAGGCCACACAACCACCATTGCTATTACTATCGAAAATCTATCCACAGCCTCTTCCCTTGACCCTTTGCCTACCTCTTTCCCCCTTGCTCCTTGACCCTGTCATCACCACACGCGCTTCTTTCACCACTTTTTCTGTTCACACCAACACTCGTGAATTTGTAAACACAACAACAAAAATCTTGTACGTCAATCAAAAGTCAACTTGCATACTGACGCCGGTTACGTACTTACAGCGAGATAGGGTCATTGTAGATTTTGTTTTCTTGTTATATCTTATCAGGTGGATTGTTTTTTTTTCAAAGACTTAGGAAGAGGGATAAGAACTGGGAGTATATAAGGAAGAGGTAGGGGTGGGGAGGGGGAGGGGTGAGAGGGAGTGTGGAAGAGAGGAGAATGTGAAAGAGAGGGAGGGGGAAGGACGGTCGGATGTACAGAGTGAGTGAGTAACTGAGCCAGTGAGAGAGAGAGAGAAAGAAAAAAAGAGAGAGAGAGAGAGAGAGAGAGAGAGAGAGAGAGAGAGAGAGAGAGAGAGAGAGAGAGAGAGAGAGAGAGAGAGAGAGAGAGAGAGAGAGAGAGAGAGAGAGAGAGAGAGAGAGAGAGAGAGAGAGAGAGAGAGAGAGAGAGAGAGAGAGAGAGAGAGAGAGAGAGAGAGAGAGAGAGAGAGAGAGAATGGCAGGCGCTCTCTTTAAAATGGCCTCTCCCTCCCCTTCCCTCACCCCCTTTTCTTCGCTTTCTCCTCGTCTCCCTCCTTTGACTTTCCCCCGACGGTAGGAAGAGGCCGTAGCGAAACAGGAGGATGGAGAGGGAGAGAAAGAGGATGAAGGGAAGGGGAAAGGCGGATGGGGATAGGGTGTAGAAAAACAGAAAGGAGGGTAAAGGTTGTGGAGGCGAGAAGAGGGGAGAAAGGGAAAGGAAAGGGGGTGGTGGTTATAGGATAAAGGAGAGAGAGGAGAGGGGAAGGGGAAGAGGGGGAGGGTTGTAGAGCGAAAGGGGTTATGAGTAATATGCAACACGGGACACATTCCTGCTAGTGAGTTGTCGTTGCTGTCCTCACAAGACAATGGTGGCTGCTTGGACTCTCAACAGCACGCGAGAGCCACAACATGCGGCAAAAATTCCGTTGAAACTCTTTCCTTTATATAGAGAGGACAAAACAGACTCTTGGCTTGTACGCGGGTGCCGTGGGGCGTTCCCTCCCGCAGGAGCAAGAAGCAGTGGCGCGGTGCATGTTTCCCCCTACCCCTCCTTCCCTCTCTTTTTTCTCTCTCTCTTTTCTGCTCTCTTTGCTTTTGTCTCCTTTTGGTCTCTTCAGCTTTCTTCTGTTTTCTTCCTTTTTGTCTTCTCTTCCTTTTTTCCTTAAATTCGCCAATTGCTTCTATGTCTCTTTTTTCTCGTTATCTGTCTTCCCTTACCGACTTCTTTCCATCCCGTTTTCTCCCTCCCTTACCCTTTCCGTCTGTGCCACTCGCCCTCTCTGTTTTATGAAGATAGGCATGAAATTGAAGGCACTCGTAAGCAACGAATATCGCACAGTTTGTTGATATGGCCCAGAGATTTTCCTTTTTAAACCTTTTTTTGGAAGCACCGTGATGAAAAAAATCATGTGCAATTATTCCTTGAGGTCTGTAATATTAAACGTAAATATTTTCACCAATAAACTGTTTGTTTTCTTAGTAATAATGCAGGTTTTGTTGCAGGAGCGTCGGCATGGGGTGCTGCGGATCGCTTGGGATACTTGTCTCCGTTCGCCTACGCTTACACGAACGGCACTTCGGCAATGGTGAGTACCTTTCGTCGCCAACTGTTTGTCTTGTTTTTTTTTTTCTTTTCTTTTCTTTTCTTTGAGGGTCTTGTGGTATTGCTAAGGTTATTTGCTGGGTTACTTACTGATGTTATGTTTTAATTGTAGGTTATAAATATTATTGCCATTGCTGTCGTCATATTTCTAGGATTATGTGCGTCTGTATGGTGTGTGTGCGTGCGTGCTTGTGTGTCTGTGTGCTTACGGATGATTTTGTCTTTGTGTCTGTGTCTGCATATACCAGTGCTTGTGTCTGTGCCAGTGTATGTATGCTCTGTATGCGTATGGGTTGGTGTGGGTGTATATCCACGTGTGTTTTGTCCGCGCGTGCCCGCCCCCTTTTTAAGCATGACGGATCGCCGCCGCAGAGTCTCCCATGGCTCACGACAAATTCGAGGGTGATGTGTCATATTCTGCAAATGATGGAACTCCAACCGCAACACGTGCTTGGCTAATGCCGTTTTGGCTTAGGAGATGAATTACCACGCGGCCATTAGCAGGAATCGACATATAAACACGTATAGACTGAAAAGAAATCCGTAAACATTTAAGAAAGGAAGATTGATTATTTTTTTATTTTCTTTTAATCACGGACGTGTCTTTTTTCGTAAGGATAAAGATCCGTGGGCAGAGTCTTTATTTATTCGGAATTCGTATTTTTGTTTTGTTTATTTCAGTCTTGGATTTTGTTTGTTTGTGACGATAGCGTAAGTAAAGGGCATGGAATAAAGCGATGGAAATGGTACTGAGCATAAAGTAAGTACTGCATACTGTGGTAATGCGAGCGTCGATGGACCTTACTACTCAAAGGTCTGCAAGTCTTATCTGTGATGTGACCTTTGGCTCTGATAAGGATATTGCGTTAGGGAGGACCTGTTTGTGCAGAGAGTGAGGGAGGAAGATGAGGAGAGGGGATAATGGGAAAAGAGAGAGAGAGAGAGAGAGAGAGAGAGAGTGAGTGAGTGAGTGAGTGAGTGGTGAGTGGTGGTGGTGAAGGTGGTGAGTGAGTGGTGGTGGTGAGTGAGTGAGTGGTGAGTGAGTGGTGGTGAGTGGTAGTGGTGGTGAGAGAGAGAGAGAGAGAGAGAGAGAGAGAGAGAGAGAGAGAGAGAGAGAGAGCGCTTTCACAACACGGGTTTGATTTCTCTCAGAGCGCCCTAAAATTCTGGCGATGCAGACTCGTTCCAAGAAGGGCCTGTTGGAAGGGGCTCGTAGGGAAGAAAAGGGGAGGGCAGGTCCCAGGGGAGTGTCCCGGGGGAGCCTTCACCTGATGGACACAACCCACCAATTGGTCCCCCGAGGCGATGCGTCCATCACGGGCCAGGTGGCGGCGGGCGGCGGCGGGCGGGCGGGCGGGCGGGCGCGGGGCTGGAACGGCGAGTCCTGCCCGCTCCGACTGCGAGCAGACGCGTGTGGGGCTTTTGGGTTGGAAATGAACTTTTGTGTGTGTGTACTTGCACATAACGCAAATGTAAACAC
>NC_091556.1:10949345-10959345 GCF_042767895.1 Penaeus vannamei | reverse complement strand
TGTTTGAGGATACGTCCGATAAGAGCTCATGAACCACTGCGAGGTTTTAGATGTTATATATATGTATATGTATATATATATATATATATATATATATATATATATATATATATATATATATATATATGTATATATATATAATGTATATGTGTGTGTGTGTGTGTGTGTGTGTGCGCGCATGCGCGTGTGTGTGTCTGCATGTATGTATGTATGTATATTTATGCATTTCGTTATAATAGTTATTGTCATTTTGATATATTAGATTTAATTAGAAAATGATTCGTATGATTGAAATAGTTTATTAGAAAGAGAGGAAAGGTCAGTATTTGGTAGATTAGAAATCTGGCAAACAGACGATAGTCTTATTCTGCTCATAAAGGAAGAGCAAATTATTCTATTTATAGTTGTTTCTCCCATTCATATTTTTAGCACGTGACATTGTGTTCCTGTTTCTTCGGTCGGAGAGAATTTTCATATTTTCATATTCTAAAACGAAAGAAAATGAAAGATTAAGGGAGACCGTGGAAAAAATCGAGATGAAATGGAAGAGATGCAAAAGATTAAAAAAATAATAGTAGTGTTGGAAAATTGTGATTGAAATTTACGAATGGGATAGATAGAATGCGATAAATCGTGTAAAAAAGATTAAAAACAATTACGCAAAAGAAAACATGTGAGGAAAAATAAGGGAGAAAAGATAATAAATACCAGAAGAAAATATTAAAGGAAGGGAAAGAGGTCGAGAATAAAAGAGATTTCTAGAAAAAAGAGAGGATCAAGAAAAGGAAGAAGCGAGAGAGAGAAAGAGAAAGAAAGAAAAATAAAAAGGATTCGCAAAAAACAATAGCTCGAGAAGGAAAGGAAGAAAAAAATAAATTTAAAAAACGAAGGTGAGAAAAACATGAGGACGAAGTGAGAGAGAGAGAGAGAGAGAGAGAGAGAGAGAGAGAGAGAGAGAGAGAGAGAGAGAGAGAGAGAGAGAGAGAGAGAGAGAGAGAGAGAGAGAGAGAGAGAGAAAATCGGAGCAAGAGACCGAAACAGAGACAGAGACAAAGAGCCACAGACAGACGCAGAGCGAGACCAAAGCGAAAGGGAGTAAGAGAGAGCAGATACGACCTCACACACTGCCTGAGGCCACAGCCATTGTCTTCGAGGGACCATGTTTTCGGACGACGCCGGTGCCTAGAGTAGGGGGAGGGGGAGGGGAGGGAAGGGAAGGGGTTGATGTTGGGAGGGGAAGGGAGAAGGGGTGAGGGAGAGGGTAGGAAGGGTGTGAGGAAAGAGAGCGAGGGAGGGGAGAGACAGGATAGGGAGTGAGGAAAGGAGGGAGCGTATGAGGAAAGAGGGAAGGGAGTGGAGGGGTAATGGGAGGAGTGGAAGCAAAGGTAAAAATGTAAGGGGTGGATGAGGAAAGAGAGGGATGGGGAGAGACGGTGAAGCGGTGGCGTGAGGGAAGACGGAAGGGGAATGTAGGGGTGAGTGGGAGGAGGGAGAGGGAAAGGATGTGGGGGATGGGGGGCGGGCTAGATGCATTTTTAATTATGTGGATAAAGGGAGACCCATTATAACGAGAGGATATTTAAGCAAGTGTGCACTGATGGCTTCGCGATAATGTTGTTGAGAATACCTTTACAAGTTGAGGCTAATAGGTTCGATGAAGAAGATAAAAACATAAGAAAAAATATATATGTGAACAGCATGGTGATGTGTAATGACGAATTAAATGAGTGAAAAAAAATATCTCATAAATATATAAAGATTTATGAGCGGAAATGGCTGTAGGTTTCATCCAATATTCTGTACTGTGTACTTTTCACTTGTTAATTAAACAGTGCAAGTCTTGTGGGTACATTTGTTTCTCGGTATTTTCTTGTCTTAATTACTCGCAGTATGTGCACGTTTTTCCCCTCGCCTAATTACCCTGGATTCCGGCCATCCGTAGCTCGGCAAGGAGAACCGAAATACCATCGGATATTAATGGAAGTTTGTGTAATTCCACCCCTGCCCATTTTAACATCAGTTTAACCCTTGCTGATTCGTTCCCACCCTGGCTTCTACGGCACTCTTCCCTGCCCACTTTCCACTTTCCTCTGCTTACTTCCACTCGTACCAGCCCCTTCCACTTCACCCAGTCTCCTAATTCTTTCCCCTCCCTCCCCTCCCCTCCCCTCCCCTCCCCTCCCCTCCCCTCCCCTCCCCTCCTCTCCCCTCCCCTCCCCTATGACTCCATATTTCGTTGCTTAATTTTCCACCCCTTTTATTTCACATTTCATACCTACCAAGATAAAAAAAAAATACGCTATGATGCTACTACTAATAAGAATAATGCTGTTGGTAATAATGCCATTGATGAATAATAATGATAATAACCATCATAATTATAATTAAAGATTACCATTGCATTTCACACCAAGATTGTTGAGAAAATTACAGGGAATTACCTTTACATTTTGAGATTTTGATGATTGAGTTAACTATAATATTTAGCGTTCTTGCTAACTCCCTTACGCGGATATTGCACAAGTGGAAAGAAAAGCAAGGGATCTTGGGAACGGAAGTGGCGACAGTCCTCAAAGAGCGCATAGAGCACCGTCTCTGGGGAGTGGTGGTGGAGAAGGGAGAGGGGGAAGGGAGGGAGAGTAAAGGAGGCAGAAAAAGAGTAAAGGAAGAAGAAAAAGAGTAAATGAGGGAGAGAAAGAGTAAATGAGGGAGAGAAAGAGTAAAGGAGGGAGAGATAGTGAAGGAGCGAGAGATAGTGAAGGAGGTAGAGATAGTGAAGGAGCCAGAGGTAGTGAAGGAGGAACAGAGAGAGAGAGAGAGAGAATACAAGTCCGTACTAGGACAGTACCCGCGTGTTGCCCGTCACAGCGTGTATTTGTGTGGCTTTAAATACAGCGCCGCCGTGCTCGTATAACGCCGGGGAGGTCTAAGGGCCATAGCGTTCGAGGGAGGAGGCGGTGGGGGTGGGGGGACGACTGACGACGGGGAGGAAGGGGAGGAAGGCGACAGGTGTTGCGTGCGGGGACTTCTGTCTGGTGGGGATCTCAGCGGGGGCCTCCGCGCGCCTCGAAATGTGGGGGATTTTGCCTCCTCTACCTCCTCCTCGTTTCCCTTCTTCTCTGCCTCCTAGTTTTCATCTTCCTATACTTCCTCCTCTGCTGTTTCTGTTCCCACTTTTTTCCTCAATTCGTATGTCTTCATGTCTTACTTTCCCATCCCATCTACGTCCTCCTCGACCCCTTCCCCATACCTCTTCGTCCTCCACTTCCCCTCTTTTTCGTCCTCCACTTCCCCTCTCTTTTTCGTCCTCCTTTCCCTTCTCATTGTGTTCCTCCCTTTCTCCAATCCTGTTCTTCTCTTCTCCCCCTTGTCTTCATTTCTCCTCTCCACGTCTCCCTTTTAATTCCTCCCTCCACACGTTCCTCCCCCCCCCCCCCTTTTCTCTTCGTCATCCTCCCCCACTCCACGCCCCCTTCTTTTCTTCGTCCTTCTACCGTTTTTCCCTTTCTTCTTATTCGTCCCCTGACTCCAACGCATACCATCAGGATGACTTTTAACTCATCCTTTTACACTCTCGTCACCTTTGCCACGCAATGCTGCATTGGCACATTCACGTACGTTGGACTTGTGATTATGTTTTGTTTTTTTATATTTTTAGATCGAGTTGGCTTTTATTTTTGTTTCATTTATTTTTGCATACTTTCCTATATTCTCTCTTCTAGGAGTCATTGGAGCAAAACGTTAATTACGGTGTACTTCATAACCCTAATTACATTAATCAATATTTTGAACTTCACAAACACCCGTTCAAACCGGCGCTGGCGTTCGCAGACGTATACACAGAAACCCCTCAAGACTAACTGGTTTCCTCTTGCTTTTTCTCGTCTTTTTTCTTGTTTTCGTTTTTTTTTTCTTAGATTAGCGGTGACCGTAGATAAGTCTATGTGGGGGAGCCGCGCGTGGGGGTTTCCCTGGTGCATATATAGGCTCGCTGGCCGCCGCAGGCACGCACGGTCGATCCCGTGATTACCCGACCCTGGAAATGGTGGCTTCTTCGCGATCGGATTCGAAGCGAGCGAGAAGAGTTTCGGGTCTGGATATGTGTGTGTGTGTGCGCGCGCGTTTGTGTGCGTATATTTGTGAGAGAGAGAGAGAGAGAGAGAGAGAGAGAGAGAGAGAGAGAGAGAGAGAGAGAGAGAGAGAGTGAGAGAGAGAGAGAGAGAGAGAGAGAGAGAGAGAGAGAGAGAGAGAGAGGAATTTGTACTGTATGTATCAATGGACACATGTCCTGTACACGCACATATACGCATACTTATACAATTTACAGAAAGGAAGAGAGAGAGAGAGAGAGAGAGAGAGAGAGAGAGAGAGAGAGAGAGAGAGAGAGAGAGAGAGAGAGAGAGAGAGAGAGAGAGAGAGAGAGAGAGAGAGAGAGGGGGGGGGGGGCAGAGGCTCTTTGTCTAGAACGAGAGGTTGACAGAGTACGAGGCAGGTGTAGCAGGGGGTAAGGTGCAAGGGTGGCAAGGGAAGATGCTCAGAGGGTGAAGGCAGAGGGGGAAGGAGAGCGAGGGAGAGGGGGAGGGCAGCGGCAGGGTGGCGGGTGATGGCGGTTACGGGTGAAGATCCTCTCATTCTTTGTGGCTGGTCTGGTGACACACGTGCTCCGATGTCGCCACAAGCACATGTCCTATCGTATTTTTCGTAATTTTCCACCGCGCGTACTTATCTTCGTTTTCACTTGCTGCATATGTCATACGGATCACATAGATGGTCGGAATCCAAAAACAAGGTGTCGTGGAGTCGTCCTTTTCGCACAAACGGTTAAATCGAAGAGATGCAGGTTAGCCGCACACAGCATTTTCCGCGCCGCTCCAAATTCATCAGAAGGCGTTTGTTTTCACCTCTTCTCCACCGACTTTTTTGCCCGTCGGGTTAATCGACTCGGGAATTTTTATCTCCCTTATGTTCGGAACTGCTTGGAACGTTCGCAGTAAGTGTGGAAAAAAATATGTAAATATGTCCGAATTCCGTGGGAAATTACCTCTTGTTACAGCCATGATTTAACACAAATGACTAAAAAGACGAAACCGAACCGCGCTCGACTACCTGAAGTTCTGATTGGTGGCCGAGTTTAACCATGGATGTAATTGGCTGGTATTTAGACTCGTGAACGGTGACGCGACCGCCAGAGTTACTCGTGTTTTGTAAGGTTGTAAAGACTTTGCGAGTGTGTTCTGTTGAGTAGCTTCCAAACACCAGTTTCCTCTCGTAACACCCCACTTTCCTGTCTCGGGACCTTTCTGACTTTTACTGCATATTAAGCTTAGAAATTGCATTCAGCCTGAAATAAGTTGGTGTTGATGGCTTATCTCTTTGTCCTCTTTGTGTAAATCTTTCGAAGGCTAGGTTCCATAAAGAATAAGAAGCGAGGCGACGTGCGTCTTCTTTACTGCCGGCTCTGAATGGGCGCTTCTACGTGTTGTCAATTTACAGAGAACTCATTTGGCTAAGTTTGTCACGTAGTGCCGACGTAATCTGTCTCCGTGGGGTTTTACTCCATTAATACTCGCCTTGACGATTGTGGAGCGTAAATCCGAGCCTCTCTCGGGCGTCCCGTGTGACAACCGTGGCCGCAGTCGGTTTCCATCCATGAGGAGTGTGTAAGGACAACGTGATGTGACGGGAGGCGGGAATAGCCGGTCAGTACAGAGGTCACGCTGTTTATGTTGGAGTTTTTGCGTGTGGTGCCGGCAGTCACATCTGTCTAGTGGTGTGTCGTAAGATTTTATTACCTTTGGTCGCCACGCTGCTCCTGCTGTGGTGGTGCTGTGGCCAGAGGAGCGTCACGCATAGTCCGGTATTCGCCCGCACCGCCCATAAACGCCCACTCTGTTTTGTGGCATCACTTGTCTCCTTTGCGAATCTGTGACCACATTCTCCATGTCACACAGATGCTTAGCGTGGCCTCAGATACCTAGTGGCTAACATATCCTAGATCACATAGGCCTATAAATAGGACTTGTTACCGTTTAGATTTTACCCACTAATTGCAAGAATAAGAAAATTCTCTTGACTTACAAGAATTATTGTCTTAGTAAGTATTTTCAATATAGATTACTAGGAGTATGTTATGTAAGACAGACACATGTAAAAAATGTCTGAGGATACAAAGCAGGCGCGCAACTACGGGGGGGGGAGGTGGTCCCGGGGGTCCGAACCCCTGCCTTTTTTCTCAAAGGGATGCAAGTGCCCTTTTTCTAGGGCACTTTCTTTCTCTTGATCATGGAATGGCGATGAGACTGTTTATTGTATTTTTGGTTGGTTCAGTGCAAATAATTATTATCATTAAAATTCTTGTAACATTTCTTCCGTTTTTAAATCTGAAGAACATAATTCAGGCTATATCCCCTATAAATAAAATTCATATTGTGCCCTTTTTATGGCCTGGACCCCTGCCCTCTAAAATTCTTAGTTGCGCGCCTGCAAAGGGATTTCAAAATACAGTGTGGCGGTGTAGCTTGGGGAAACTATTTTCAGGTGCCACATCCAGCGATTATTTTCGATTATATGTAGTCGTCAAAGTATATGTCTGAGGAGAGTTTTGATTTTCTGTTATTTTGAGTATTTTTCACTTGTCTGCGAACCTGTGACCATCCTTGATTGCATATAACGAGGATATTTGTCGTTACTAATGAGGGTTTACACCTGATTAGTAAAACTAAAAGAGCAGCCAGGACGTTGAAATATTATATCTTTTAGTAGTCTATTCATAATAGTTGGAGATTAGAGGAAGTATGTTCCACTAGACAGACCAAAGAGTACAAATGGCTTTTAGAATACAGCCTGGGGTTACAGGGTGCATGGATGTATTTTCAGGTTGCACTTCCTGTGTTACTTAATCGATTTTAGTAAAGGTAGCCTTTAAAGTGTATGTGTGAAGAAAGTGTCAATTTTCATTAGTTTTGGGCGGTATTTTATCAGGGGGATATTTTATGTAGTTTTTATTTTGTCTCTATATCTCTTTTTATATCTATATATACGCTATAGAAAGCCTTTCGGGTTATGATTTGGTGTGTTGGCAATGCATATATTTTAAGCAGTAAAGCCGGGGGGCGTTTGACCGTGCCTAATGGGCTTATAGGCCTATTCTCGTAAAGGTGGGGGGGTAGTCGGGCAGACAGTGAGTATGTCATCTTCTGTAAGGCTTCGGTTATGACGTTGTGACGCCCTCACCCTATCCAATGACCCTTCCTCCAAGGATCTACTCGTTGAACCTGCCTCGCTATCGCCTACACTTTCCCCATGTAAGGTCGCAGGGATCCTTTCTCGTTAGATATGCGAACCGTCTCCCAAAACGAAACGGGGATCGATTGCGAAATCGAACCACGTGATACCCTAGGCGATAACATCTCGAAATACCCCGGATTTATAATGCCTCGTCGTCGGAGAGGGGATCTGTGCCCAGCTGGCAAGGGGGTAGGGGGGGTCCCCTGTCTTTTATTATGTACATGTGGTCAGAGTAGTAAATAAACACAGTCTCATCTCGGCGGGACGGAAGCGGCACTGTTTGTACGGGCGAGGCGACCCTCTTGCTGGCTCCCCCGAAATAACTGCGCTAACGTAAACAGTGTCGTGTACCCAGCCTTTGACCTCCCGTCGACTCGCAAGTTATTAGCGCGTTTGTGCTAATTATTGGTGACTGGGGAATCCGCTCTGCCATATCAAGTTGATCGTCGGGCTGTGGGGTCTGTGATGTCAGACATGTTTGTGTCTACTATTGTTTATAAATTGTGCAGGTTTTAGTGTCATATACATACATACATATGGAGATGCGTGTGTGTGTGTGTGTCTGTGAAAATATGTGTATATATGTGTGTGTTACATACATACATACATATACATATTTACATATATACATATGCGTATATATATGTATATACATATCCATATATACGTAAATACTTATATTCATACACATATTCATATATACATACATACATATACATATATTCATATATATATATATATATATATATATATATATATATATATATATATGTTTATATATATGTTTGTATATATGTGTTACACACACACACACACACAGACACACACACACACACACACACACACAGACACACACACACACACACACACACACACACACACACACACACACACACACACACACACACACACACACACACACACACACGCACACACACACGCACACGCGCACACACACACACACACACACACACACACACACACACACACACACACACACACACACACACACACACACACACACACACACACACACACACACACACACACACCACACATATAATATATATAATATATAATATATATATATATATATAAAATATATATATATATGATATATATATATAATATATATATGATATATATATATATATATATATATAATATTTATATATATAATATTTATATATAATATATATAATATATATATATATATATATATATATATATATATATATATATATATATACATAACTATATTTAAATATTTATATATATGCTTATATGTATATATATACCATATAATATATATTATATATACTATATATGATATATTATATATATATATATATATATATATATATATATATATATATATATATATATATATATATATGTGTGTGTACACATAAACATGCGTACATACTTTCATACATACACATATATGTATATTTTTCTTCCTTTTTTTACATGGGAAAAGTTGAAGAGTTACACAGATTTATTGCCTTTAAGGGTCTATTAACGCGTAAGAGTAAGAAAATCGTGACGTCACCTCGAGTGCCTCTGCACCAGGGAAGGTCGCTACGGCTTGTGGTGTAACACGATACTGATGCTGACCCTTGACCTGACCAGGAGGTACAGCGGTCAGTCCCGACCCGCTAGACTCCGTTGAAACATGCCCCTTGGTTTCATTCACCACGGCAACATAGGCCCTAATGTGCACTTTTTCATTCTTTTTCTCAGTTTCATATTTCTCTAAATTCGCATTCTCTCTCTCTCTCTCTCTCTCTCTCTCTCTCTCTCTCTCTCTCTCTCTCTCTCTCTCTCTCTCTCCCCTCTCCCTCTTTCTCTCTTTCCCCTCTCCTTCCTTCCCTCTCTTCCATCTTCCCTCCCTTTCTCTCTTCCTTCCTCTCTCTTTCTCCCCTTCTCCATCCCTCACTCCCTCCCTCTTTCTCCCCTCCTCCCTCCCTCCCTCCCTTCCCCTCCTCCCTCCCTCCCTTCTTACCTTCCCCCTCGCTCTTTCTCACAGGGGCATCAGAGAGCGTTGTTTGTTAACCTCTCGAATCGCGACAGGTATTCACGTAGGAGTATCGAAGTTTCATCCGATTTTTAACTCCTATAAGTTTTTTATTATAGTTCAGATTTCCTAGAAGCCGCGAGTATTACGTAAGCAGCAATTAATACTGGCCAATTTTGATTCATCGGCCATTGAGGGCTAGGCACACATGCAACTACCATGGCGGGTACTTCTTTAGGGTTAGGAGGCACCTCGCTCGCATGGGTAGGAAGTGTGGTGTGTGCCTTTAATACCACAGTAATTAGTGGGCGGTATTATTCAGGTTACCGTGCATGCAGGGTGTTCCGTCTACAGGGAAATGAACTCAACGCACCGGTATAATAAGACACCATTATGCAAGGTTAGCTCAGCGTCGGAGTAGACAGAATGTATATATTTGGGACAAGTATGAACGATTCGGCACCACACTTTAAAAGGCAAGCAGCAAGCAGTCAGGGGAGCGGAGAACACCTAAAACGAGGCACCAGCGGCAAGGGCAGGCATCACCAGTAAGGGCAGGCACCAGCACCAAGGGCCGGGTGGTGGTGGGCGCTCTGTAATGAGAACCACTTGCCGAGCGGCCGGTAGTGATGCCGCCAAGAACAGTTACATTTTTTACGCCATGTGCAAGTGTATAGTCATTCATATCACAGCATG
>NC_091556.1:10921845-10936845 GCF_042767895.1 Penaeus vannamei | reverse complement strand
ATGAATGTGCGAGTTGATGAGATACTAAGAAATAAAGAATCCCGAAAGCGAAGTGCGTGAGATAACGAATCCGAAGATGAACTCGTCCGGGATGATGAGTGTGCGAGATAATGACTTAATCTTGAGGGAAGGAGGGAGAGCGAGTGAGAGTGAGAGTGAGAAGAGTGAGAGAGAAAGGGGGAACGGGAAAGGGGTATGAGGAAGAGACAGAGACGGATATATACAGAGAGAGAGAGAGAGAGAGAGAGAGAGAGAGAGAGAGAGAGAGAGAGAGAGAGAGAGAGAGAGAGAGAGAGAGAGAGAGAGAGAGAGAGAGAGAGAGAGAGGGTGGGGAGGGAGGGAGGGAGGGAGGGAAGACCAGATACAGAGACAGACAGAGAGGCAGACAGACAGAAAAATAGAAAGTGGGAGACCAAGAACAAGAACGAAAACGAGCATATCTCCCCCAAGCTCCAGCCAAGTGTTCCAGATAATGATGAAATGGCGAGGCACTTCAGAACTACAGGAGTGACCCTTCGAAGACGCGCCTGAATTGTGATCATGTTGACAATATGAACCAAATTGCAAAAGCAGGAGAGGCTTGTGATCAGGGACGTGTGCAATAAGTGATCAAAGAAGGATTGGTGTTGGAGGTAGGGGAGGAGGGGGAGGGGGGAGGGATTCCTGGCGAGGGCGGAAGGGGGAAGGGATTGCAGGGGAAGGGTCTGTCTGCCTTTGCCGCCGAAAGAAGGGACGATGGCCTGGCACGAGCAGGATGGGGGTGGGGGGGGGTGCAGGGAAGGAGAGCTACGGGAGGAAGAATAGGAAATCACATGCAAAAACTCACACAGACACACGCACGCACACACATGTATGTCTGTAGGCATGTTGTGTATGTTGTATGTATGTATATATATATATATATATATATATATATATATATATATATATATATATATATCAATATCTACTCACACACTCTCTCTCTCACACACACACACACACACACACACACACACACACACACACACACACACACGCACACACACACACACACACACACACACACACACACACACCACACACACACACACACACACACACACACACACACACACACACACACACACACACACACACACACACACACACACACACACACACACACACACACACACACACACACACACACACACACACACACACACACACACACACACACACACACACGCATTTACAAATACAAGGTGTGTGTTCACAAACTTATACATATATATATGAGGTTCTGGTGCCTGCTCTTTGTTCTGCTCCAGAGCCGCCCATCAATACCCAAGCCCTGAGTCCGCCCTTTACAGCACGCGCACACATGGTCGTGAGCACATGTATATGTGTGCTATTTATGTGAATGCTCGTCTCTATACTTTGCGCGAGCGCATGCTACTCCTGTATGCGTAAGGCTACGCAAAGAATACTTGTTATGCGTCAGTTTGTGCTCCTGTGCGTATGCCCATTCGTGTGCCTTTGCCCTTACGTGCGCGTGTGTGAGTTTAGGGCTGACTCAGGGCTCAGGGGTATTGACGGGGCGGCCCTGGAGTGGAACGGGGAGCAGGTACCAGCGTTATTTAGTCGCCTCTAATTAGTGAGATGAGGGGTGAAAGGGGGAGGCGGAGTGAATAGGAAACGACATTGCAGCGTAGAAAAAAAAGAGTGAGGGGGGTTGGGCGGGAGAACCTGAGCGTGGCGAGGGCGGTGCGGTGGCTGTCCGCAAGGTCTTGGCGACATCAGGAGGAGGAGGAGGAGGAGGAGGTGGTGGTGGTGGTGGTGGTGATAGAGGTGGAGGTCGAGGAGGAGGAGGTGGAGGTGGAGGTGGGAAGTTAAGAAGGAGGAGGAGGTGGAGGTGGAGGTTAAGAAGGAGGAGAAGGAAGAGAAGAAAAGGGAGAAGAAAGAGGATGAAGATAGGGAATTGCGAGGATGAGGAAGAAAAGGTGGTTTGGGAAGGAGATGACGGAGGAAAAGGAGAGGGAGAACGAAGGAAAAGGTAGAGACAAGAAGATAGAGAGGAAAGGAAGAAGAGAAACAAGGAGGAGAAAGAGGAGGAAAAGGTAAGCAGGAGATGGAGAAAAGAAGGTTACAATGAGGAGGAAAAAGACGAAGATATGAAGTGGGGATAGGATTGAGAAGGGGAAGATAAGTGTAAGGGAATAGAAAATGCTTGATAATGAAGACCGAAAAGAGAATGAAGAGAAAACAAGGTCAGAGAATAGATGCAATAAATAGGATAAGGGGAGAAGTATAAAAAGGATATTGAAGAAGGTGAATCTGTGGGAGCAAAAGTGGGGAAAGGAGGAAAAGCGAGAAGCAGACAGAGACCAAGAAATGAAGCCGAGTCAAAAGATAAGGAGAAAGAGGAGACGAAGAGTATATGGAGGACTGATAAACAAAAAGGGGGAGAAGGAGGATATTTAGAAATTATTGGTCGTGGACATGATGAGGGAAGGACTTCATTTGCTCTCCATATATTTGCCTTTTGCCACATTCTTTCGCTTTCTTCCTTCCTTCCTTCCTTTCTTTCGTAATCTTTCAACAATTTTCTCTCTCTCTCTCTCTCTCTCTCTCTCTCTCTCTCTCTCTCTCTCTCTCTCTCTCTCTCTCTCTCTCTCTCTCTCTCTCTCTCTCTCTCTCTCTTCCTTTTATCCTTTCCCTCCCTCTCTATTCTATTTCTCTTTACTTCTCTTTCCTACCCTTCCTTCCTTCTCTCCTTCCATCTGTGTATTTCCCTCTTACTTCCCTCCTTCTATGTACCTCCCTTTTAACTCCCTCCTTCCCTTCCTCTCCCCTCTAGTGTATCTCTTTTCCCGCCCTCCTTCCCTCCCTTCCCTTCCCTCCGGCCTCCCCCCCCACTTCCCTCATCCCCTCACTTTTTTCTCAACATATTTCATTCTCTTTTCAACTGGCAGTCCGTCCCTCCGTGTATCTCACCGCTTGAGAATTAGCATAATTTAGAGGCTGGACTCCCGTGAAAGGGATCAAATAAGCTTGATTATCAGTGAGGCAACTCAAGGCCGCCCCTTAATTGGCCGTTGGGTAATTAAAAGATGACCCAGACGACCAGCCGGAGACTCCTGGCCTCGGGATTGGCTCGCGGTGACTCCCGTGAGTGATTGGAGGGGGGAAAGGGGGTAGGGGGTTCGCGAGGGGGTCTGGAGAAGGGTAGGGGGTCTGGAGAAGGGTGGGGTGCGGGATGGAGATGGTAGAAAGGGGTGGAGATGGGGGGACGGGCGGAGGGAGGAAGGGAAAAGGTGAATGGGAAAAGTGGTAAGGAGAAGGGAACGGAGAAGGGGAAAGGTGAGAAGGAAAAGCTGTAAGGGGAGAGAGAGGAGGAAGGGGAAAGGGGATAGATAAGGGGAAGGTGAGGGAGGAGGAGAATTTGAAGAAGATAAGGTGGTCAGATAAAGGGGAGAAGGGGGAAAGGAGGAAGGGGCCAATGTGAAATTGAGGATTTATAAAAGAGGAAAGAGGAAGAGAAGGGGGGAAGGGGGAAGGGATGGTAAGGAGAAGAGGAGAAGTATATGAAAGGCAAGGGGGGAAAGAGAGAAGGAGAAGTAGTATAAGAAAAATGAGAAATGGAGAAAGGAGGGAAGGAGGAACGGGAGAAGAAGAGAATATAAGAAAGAGAAAGGAGGAAAAGGGGTGGGGGAGAGAAGGAGTGGAAGAAGTTGAAGAAGAAGAATGTTGTCTCTGTCTTCCGGCCAAGACGATGGATTGGGCGGAAGCATAAATTCGCGTTTGGGAGAGTCGGACTGGTGGCGCTGATGGGATGGCAGAGCTGCATGTTGTGTTTTTAAGCTTTTATTCTGATGTTATTATTCGTTTTGCTTGTTTTTGGGTTATATAATTAATTGATTTTGGAATAAATTTTGGAGACGATTCATGGCACTTCGACGTGTAATTTATGTCTGATGTGTGTCTGTGTTTGAATGTGTGCGTTTCTGGAGGCTTATGAGTGTGTATGTGTGATCAGTCTGACTTCAGTTTTTCATGTTTGATAGATGGTGTGAAAGTAGAACATGCATAAAGTGTGTGTGTGTGTGTGTGTGTGTGTGTGTGTGTGTGTGTGTGTGTGTGTGTGTGTGTGTGTGTGTGTGTGTGTGTGTGTGTGTGTGAGAGAGAGAGAGAGAGAGAGAGAGAGAGAGAGAGAGAGAGAGAGAGAGAGAGAGAGAGAGAGAGAGAGAGAGAGAGAGAGAGAGAGAGAGATTGGAAGATTGAGTGCGAAAGAAAGAAAGAAAGGAAGGAAGAAAGAGAAATAGACAGAGATAATCAGGAGTTGGGCGGGGATAATGGACGTTCAGGGAAGCAGCGGCGGCAGGGGAATGAGGCGGGCTTGCAGGGGAAGAGGAAGCCCGTCGGTGGAAGAAGCAGGGGCGGGAGCAGGGGAGGGTGGGATGTCGACGCAGGGAGGCAGGGAGGTGGGCGTGGATAATAGGTGTGCAGGGAGGTAGCGGGAGCTCTCAGGGCGGGTGGTGGCGGGGTCGACCATTCATACTCCGGCTTGGAGTACGTATACAGCTCGACCATTAAACCGTGAACGCTGCAGCCCTTCATCCTGAGAATCGTGCGCGAGGGATTGTGACCTCTCGGGCGCCGTGGACGAAGGCGGAGTGTGGTGGCGGTCGCCTGCACTCCTCTCGTCTCAGCATTCAAAAGCTAGGTAGAACAGGAAAAGGGTTTTAGGAAGGGACTGTACAAATGCCTCCGCTCGTTAATTGTATCGCATTCCCAATGTTTGTACAATGAGACATCGTTAATCTCCCGCGCGATTGTTAAAACAACTCCTTTCCCCCATCCCCTCTCCCTATCCTTCTCCTTCCAACTCCCCTCCTTTCCCCTCCCCCGCCCGACACCACAATATGAATTTCGTAAATAATGGTGTTGCATGGAAATCAAAATTTGTATCTTGTCTCTCCCCTTTTTCTTCTTCTTCTCCTCCTCCGTCTCCTACTCCTCCATCTCCTCCTCCTCTTCCTTCTCTTACCCCCCCCCCTCCGTCCCCTCCGCCGTTCTTTTCGGGCGCCATTTTTGCTTCCAGTGTGCGTGCTGTTGTTTGTTCCCTTTCACCCCCCTCTGCTCCCTTACGAACCCCCCACCCACCGACTTCGTCTCCCCTTTTCTCTCTCTCTCCCTTTTCCCCTCTCTCCCTCCCTTCCTCTCCCCTCTACCGCCCATCGTGAGGTTAATGCGGTTATTATAATTATTGTAAAGTGGCAGATTATTGTAGGAGTGCCGCCACAGTGCCGGTTTCAAGGGCCACCCCGAGGACCCTTGCTGCAAAAAATTCTTAAATCATACGCAAATGTGACTGAGAGGAAGGGGAGGGGAGGGAGGTAGGGGAAGGGGGGGAGGAATGGGAAGGGTATGGGAGGGTAGGAAGTTGGAGGGTAAGAGGGAGGGATGGGAAGGGGACGGGAGGGGGAGGGGGTTGGAGGGTAAGAGGCGGGAGTTCATTTGTATGGGCTTACGACGCTAAAGAAACCGATGGCGGGTATGTGTTAGCCGTGGAAAATTTAGTGCTTTCTGAGTGAATGGGTTCGACTTTTTTTTTCTTTCTTTCTTTCTCTTTTTCTCTCGTTTTTTAAAGTTCTTGCCTCGGGGTATTTTTGCCGCTTTTCTTTAGCTTGTCCTTTTAATTATTTATCAGTATTTTTAACTTTGTCTTTATCTTTGCCTGCATCTGTTATGAATTTTTCCATCTCTCTCTCTCTCTCTCTCTCTCTCTCTCTCTCTCTCTCTCTCTCTCTCTCTCTCTCTCTCTCTCTCTCTCTCTCTCTCTCTCTCTCTCTCTATATATATATATATATATATATATATATATATATACGCGCGTGTGTGCGCGCGCATATACATGCTTGCGTGTATGTGCGCGCATATACATGCTTGCATGTATGTATGTGTACGCGCGCTCACACACACACACACACACACACACACACACACACACACACACACACACACACACACACACACACACACACACACACACACACACACACACACACACACACACACACACACACACACGTCCAATTAGATTATTTTTCTTTACAGAGTATAACTTTTCAATTGTTTTATCTATACTCGCCATGTGCTTTGTGAAGTAACACGAAGACGTCTTTAAAAGAAGGAAAAAGGCAAGAACAAATGGGAAACAATTGGTATATGGCGGTAGTGGAAGGTCAAGGGAGAAGAGAATTGGGAAGGGGTGGAAAGGGAGGAGGGAAAGGAGAGGAGAAGGAAAGACGTATGGTGAAAGGACGAAGAGAAGAGGGGAAAATATAGTAATGAGGAGGGAGATGCCGGGAAGTAGCGCGAGAACAAAATAAAAAAGGAAGCAAACGCATAAAACCCACGAAGGGAAGGAGGATGAAGAACCAAGCGCGAGGGAAGAGAAGGAAAGCAGGGGAAGGAAGCGCGAGCAGAGGAGCGGCGAGGGCGGGGAAGCGCGAGTCGCAGGGCGCCCGAGGTCGATGGAGTCCTTGTTGGCCGAGTCCCGTCCGACAAGCCAGGGTTAACGAATTAAATATTTCAATATTTGCCTCACTGTTTGTGTGGCCCCCGAGCCTGGCCCCGCGGCGCTGGCGGGGCACGATCCGAGTCATAACCGGAGTGCCAGGTGAGCGGTGACCCTTTTTACGGGAAGGTTCCAGAACACGTTCCCTGCCCCTGTAGGGCGCCTGAGTCAACTTAGGGTACGAGAGTTTTAGGGGCTGCGAGAGCGAGGGGCTTGCCGGGCGCCTCTCAGGTGTGCCATAGAATCGGGGGACGCCTCTTTCAGCGCCGTAATAGGCTTAAGGAGAAGGCGGGGTCACAGTATTTCAGTTCCAAGTTGGGTCCCGAACTGAGTTCTTTGTTGCCGCGGGGACAAAATGTATATGAATGTGTACCTACTTGAGGACTTTCTCTAGTTTATTTACCGTAGTATTAAAATCATCTTTTTTTCTGCGAGAGAGTATCGGGTTGTTTTTAAGGCATGTTTGCGAGTGATGTGACGAGGCAAAGCTCACCTTTCTGCTAAAAAATTGAAATATATTATTTTTGTTTTATCAGTATGGATTATCGGATACGGGGGAAATGCCTTCGGTCCCGGAAAGTTACATATTGGACAGCCATGTCTATCTCAGTAGGTAAATGCTTTTTTAAAGTAAGGAGAAGGTGAAAGAATAAACCATTTTAAATCGGACTTTTCGGAAGTGATGAACGAGCATCAATTTCGACCCAACCATCGCCACCGAGTCTCCGAGGAACACCTTGCGTGGCGGCGACGGGACGGAGTGTCGACGGGGGTGGGCGGGGGAGGGGCAAGATCCTTCACGCCTGTAGTCTTTATTGATTATCTTAACTCTCGTATCCCTCTTCAGTTCTCGAGCATTTCCTTTAGCCTCTCTCTGCTCCACACGCCCCTCAGTACCATAGTTGCCGCCGATGCCGGCCCTGGTCGTTGGTGGAGGTAGGTCAGGTAGACCGGTGGAGGAGGTGGCCGTTGGTGGAGGTAAGTCGCGTAGACAGGTGGAGGGGCTGGCCGTTGGAAGAGGTAGATTGAGGTAGACTTCAGGGGAACACTGTAAGAGCCCTCAGAATAGACCCCCAGACATCGTGGTGGATTTCCTGGTATCGTACTCTTCGAGGCACAGTGATAGCGGATTTATTTTTTCCTCTTCAGTTCCCGTTACTAATTAACTTTTCATACACACACACATACCTCCGTTCTAACTCACATACACACACACACACACACACTCTCTCTCTCTCTCTCTCTCTCTCTCTCTCTCTCTCTCTCTCTCTCTCTCTCTCTCTCTCTCTCTCTCTCTCTCTCTCTCTCTCTCTCTCTCTCTCTCTCCCTCCCTCTCTCTCTCTTTCTCTCTCTCTCTCCCTCTCTCCCTCTCTCCCTCTTTCCCTCCCTCCCTCTCCCTCTCCCTCCCTCCCTCCCTCTTTCCTTCTCTCCCTCTCTCCCTCTCTCCCTCCCTCCTCCCTTGCTGATTCCCTAAGCTTCCTCTCGGCCTCATTTTACATTAGTAGATGACCCCCACCCCATCCCACCCCCTCGCCTGGCTTCCCCTTACAACCTGTGACTCTGATCGACGGCTTACCAGTCCGACGGATAAACCCTTTACCCTCATCTCTTTCACTCCCCTCTTGCTCTTACGCTCACTCTTACTCTTACTCTTTAATCGCCCTATGATACGTCTCTCGGTTTCGTGATTATTCTCCCTCGCCGTGTTGGGTTTTCCTTCGTTCTTCCCCGTCGTCCTATTTTTTTTTTTCTCTCTCTCGTAATATTCTTATTTTCTCTTTTTTCACATTTGTTTCCCTCTCCCTCTCTTTTGAAATGTGTTTTTCTCTCCCTAATTCTTTCTTTCCAGATGTTTCCCCTTTTTCTTTCCATATCTGTCTCGCACTTATTTTCTCTGTATTCCTATCTACTCCTACCTTTCCCTTCCCTCTCTCTCCTTCTCTCTTCTCCATCCTTTACCAATCTCTCCCCAGCTCCTATGTTCTCCCTTCCTAACCCCTCCCCCTGTTTCCCCTTCCCCCTCCCCTCCCCCGCCCTTTCCAGCCATTTAGAAATAACCTGATCTCGAGGAGCAGTCGTTGTTGCCTCCGAGATCAGCGAGAAAGGAGTTTCCATAATTACTAATTGAAGCGTCTCTGTCCCTTTTCCTAAATGACATACGGGTATTTTGTATTATTTTTCTTTCGTCCTGCTTGTGAAATGTCTTTTTTATTGTCCATGTTCCGTATTTTTTTTCTTTTTTTATTAGCGTTTGTATTTTTTTATTTTCTTTTTTCATAATGTAGTTTGTTAACAGTGTTTTGGACTAATGGCAGATCCGTTCCATTATCGATATTGTAACACTGCGAGAGACAGCCAAGATCATCTCTATGGGGGAGGGGGGAGGGGGAGGGGGGATTTGCCGTTGCGAGCGAATAGAGTGAGTGATGTTTTTTTTTAGAAGTATTTTTAGAGCATTTTTTACTTTTTTATTCCTTATTTCTCCCTTTCTGTGTACTAATTGTTGAGGAATGGGTGAATGAATTGATTTATGTATGTTATAGCTTTTTTAGGTTTAAATCTAGTTCCATTCTACATATATGTAACTTGTATGATATATATATATATATATATATATATATATATATATATATATATATATATATATATATATATATATATACACACACACGTATGCACAAGCACGCACGCACACGCACACGCACACGCACACGCACACGCACACGCACACGCACACATACATACATACATACATAAACAGATAGATGTGTGTATGTATGTATACATATATATTTGAATGCATGTATACATACATACACACATCTATCTGTATATATATGTATATATATATATATATATATATATATATATATATATATATATATATATATATATATATATATATATATATATATATACTGTAAGGGTATAGGATTATAGCGGATAACAAAATTGAAGGAAAATGCTGTTCATGTATTAATATGAACATTATCATCGTTACCTTTATATATTTTTTTATAATACGAAAACATTGTTATATTTACGATGGGGGTTGTTATAGTTATAATAGTTATAATTACAGTAATAATGATTACTTTTATCATCATTATTGTTATTATTATTATTATTATTATTATTATTATTATTATTATTATTATTATTATTATTATTATTATTATTATTATTATCATCATTATTATTATTGTTGTTATCATTATTATTAACAGCAGCATCAGCAGTTATATCATCATCATCATCACCACATCTTTGCATCATCATCAGCATCATAATGATAAATATCAATATCATCATACCACCACCACCACCACTACTACCACCATCACGAAAGCCACCGGAACGACCACCACCACCACAGTCATCATCATCATGGTTATTTTCATGTCATACGGATAAAAAAAAGGAAGAAAGGAGTTTCTCCCAAGCACGAGGAAAGGGAAAGCTTCGCTGGACGCTATTGGCGAAATAACGAGGCACTTTTCCTTCGCCATATAGATAATACACATGTGAAGTAGACAGAGCAATATCATTATCGTTCAAGAAACGAAACGCAAAGAATAAAAAGAGAAGAGAGAGTGAAAAAATACGGAAAAAAGACAGCGCAGTCGCCTCCATTTAAATATATAAGGGGTGGTGTTCCTGGCCTCGCTCTCTCCCCCCTCTTCTCGCTCTCATCCCTCTCCTCCTTCCCCCTTGCCCCTTATTCTCTCCCCTTCCCCCCTTGCCCCCTTCACTTAACCCTCTACCCCTTCCTCAGCAGAAGCAGGCAGCGCAGCCCTACCGTTGAGACTTAAACATGCCAAGGTAAACGTGGCAAATGTAATTGATATTTGTTCCCCGTGTTGATTCAGAGGAGAGTTACCTTCTCCCGCTTCCCTCTCCCTCTCCCTCCTCCCCCTCCCTCCTCCCCCGTTCTCCCCTTCCCTCTCCCTCCTCCCCCACTCTCCTCTTCCCTCCCCCCTCTCCTCCCCTTCCCTCCTCCTCTTTCTCTCCCTCCCTCTTTCTTGCTCTCCATCCCCTTCATCCTCCTCCTCCTGCACCTCTCCTCCCCCATTCGCCTTCCCTCCGCCCTCGACTTCCTTCTGCTCCTCCTCCCCCCTCCCCCATCCGCTACTTCTGAGGGAGCTCGATGACTCCTGGGGGGGGAGGGATTCCTGGGGAGGGGGTCGGTCATTTCACGGGGTGGGGGGGAGGGGGTTCTGATATTCGGCGTAGGAGGGGGATGGGGGACAGTGAGTAAAGAATGTGCATGAAGAAGGGAAGGAGGAAAATTGAGAGGACTGTGAAGCAAGTAAAACAATAAAGGAAGGGGAAGGGTGTAAAGCAAGCGAAAGAATGAATAAGAGGTGGAGAACAGAAGCTGATGAGTTAGAAAGGCGGAAGGAGAAGAAGATGAAGGAGTATTGCAGAGGGGTAATGATAAAGAAGAGAAGGAAAAGTAAAGCTGATATCGGAAGAATAGGGAAAGGAATAAGAATGACTGAATAAAAACGAAAGGACGCAAGACAAAAGCGGATTGAAAATCGGTAAGACAAGACGTCCTCGGCGAGAGAGAATGGGAGATAAAGGAAAGTGGAAAGGGAAAAGGGAAAACAATATTTATTTAAGGAATAAGAGGATAGAGAAGAGAGAAGAAAAGAAGGAAAACGAAAGACAGGAAGGAACGGAAAAGCTGATGACGAGGAAGGGGCGATGAAGAGTGATAATTAAGGAGTGTAAGACTAATAAGAGGCGGGGAGCGATGCCGGAATGGGAGAAAAGCGATAAAGAGAAGGAGGAAAAGATGAACGATGCTAAAGTAAATAGATAGACGAATAAATAAATAAAGCGAGAGAAGAAGAGAACTAGGGAGAAAAGGAAAAGTGGAAAGGGGGAAAATTTCCAAGTTGGCGATGTTGCGCAGCCTCTCAATTTCACTCGGGATAGAGAGAAGAAAAGAGAGGCTGGAGAGTCACACGGAGAGTCTTATCGGGGTGAGTCTCGGCGAGGGAGTGTGATGAGTCTCGAGTTGTGAAGTCTTGAGACGTTTTTTGAAGTTCAAGAAGAGGAGGAGAAGGAGGAAGGGGGAGGAAGAGGAGGAGAAGGAGGAAGGGGGAGGAGGAGGAAGGCGGAGGAGGAGGAGGAGGAGGAAGAGGAAGAGGAAGAGGAGGAGGAGGAGGAGGAGGAAGGGGGGGAGGAGGAGGAGCAGGAGCAGCAGAGCAAAGGGAGGAGGGAAGGAGGGAAATAGATGAGGAAAAGGAGAGAGGTAGATGAGAAAAAGGAAGGACGGAGGAGGAGGAGAAAGAGGGAGGGAGGAGGGTGAGAAGACAAAAGGAAGAAGGAAGGAAGGAAGATTAGACAGTAGAGGGAAAAAAGCAAATGAGAAAGACATTAGAGGAGGGAAGGTTGACGGATGAAAAAAAGAATGAGGGAAGAACTGAAATAAGATGCAAGGAAGGAGCGAAGCAGACGAGAAATGAAAAGAAAGTAGATGAAAGGCGTAAGGAGAAAACATTGAAAGAAAGAAAAAAACTCGTGAGATGACGCAGCTAAAGGAGAGAGACAGAGGGAAAGGAGATGTAGGGAGGATGACGTCACCATAGATGTAGCTGGAGGTGCAGTCGGGAGTGGAGAATTAGGATTATCAGTAGTAGTTGTAGAAAAGGAGTAATGGGAGTGGTAGTAGTTGTTGAAAGCGGAGTAAGAGTGGTAGTAGTTGTAGAAAAGGAGTAATAGGAGTGGTAGTAGTTGTTGAAAGCGGAGTAAGAGTGGTAGTAGTTGTAGAAAAGGAGTAATAGGAGCGGTAGTAGTCGTAGAAAGCGGAGTAAGAGTGGTAGTAGTTGTAGAGTGGGAGTAATAGGATTGGTAGTAGTTGTAGAAAGAGTAAGAGTGGTAGTAGTTGTAGAAAGAGGAGTAAGAGTGGTAGTAGTTGTAGAGTGGGAGTAATAGGAGTGGTAGTAGTTGTAGAAAGAGGAATGTGAGTTGTAGTTGACGTAGAATTGGGCGAATATAAAGTAATAGGTGGATGTAGAAGGGAGTGAGGGAGCGAGACGTAGAGAGGGAGAAAGAAAGAGTGATATAGAGAAGGAGAAAGAAAGAGAGACGTAGAAAGGGAGAAAGAAAGAGACATAGAGAGCTAGAAAGAAATAGACGTAGAGAGGTAGAATGGAATAGACGTAGAGAGGTAGAATGGAATAGACGGAGAGAGGAAGAATGAAAGATATATAGAGAGAAAGTGAGACGCAGGGAAAGAGGGACACAGAGAAGGAGAAAGACAGAGGGACACAGAGAAGGAGAAAGACAGGGACACAGAGAAGGAGAAAGACAGAGGGACAAATAGAATGAGAAAGACAGAGAAACGTAAAAAGTGAGTAAAGAAAGAGAGACCTGGATAGAAAACGTGGAGGGTGAGAGAGAGAGAGAAAGAAAGAAAGAAAGAAAGAAAGAAAGAAAGAGAAGAGAAGCAGGGATTGGTCTAGGAGGAGGGGGTTGGGGGGAGGGGCAAGAAGCTCGTTTGTATGTGGCCGTGTTTATTTTGCCGCGTGTTCTCCGCCAGGTAAGATAACACTCGGCAGACGACAACGGCGGCCACTTGAGGAATGCTAGTTATTGAGTCTCTTTTTAGAGGTTTTGAGAATGTTAATCTGCAATCAATTCCTGATGTGGATTCGCGCCGGATGCCAATTGCATGTGTGTGTGTGTGTGTGTGTGTGTGTGTGTGTGTGTGTGTGTGTGTGTGTGTGTGTGTGTGTGTGTGTGTGTGTGTGTGTGTGTGTGTGAGTGCTCGTGTGTGTCTGTGAGTGCTCGTGTGTGTGTCCGTGAGTGCTCGTGTGTGTGTGTGTTTGTGTGTGTATGTGTGTGTGTATGTGTGTGTGTATGTGTATATGTAAGCATGAATGTATACATGTGTGTATGGTGATGGACGGCAGAGGACGTCTTGTGGCACAGGGCAGGAAGTGGGGGCTGTGAGTCATGGTAGCGGCACTCCCGGCTTGGCACTGGCACCCCCTCCCCACCTCGCCCTGCCGTGCCACCGCCGTACGCTGCCACCGTTACCGCCGCCAACACTCTCCAAGCTAAGATGCCGTTCACCAGTGAGTGTAGCCCCGCGCCATCTTCCCCGCTCGGCTGTGGCACCGACGTGGCACTAGCCGAAGTTTCACAAGGCACCACGGAATCTTTCCCGATCCAAGTTCTGGGATGCTTTTTCCGCGGAGGTTATTACGGTAGCCAGTCGATGTTTGAAACTAATTACGAGATTTCTCCTTATATCTTTTAGTTGGTCACATCACCCCCTCCCTTTACCCTCTGCACGCCCACACAACTTCAAAGAGGATTTGAGTTCGTGAGTGTCGGCCGCCCACTGTCTCCGTCCTTCTACCCCCTCCCCCGCCTCCCCCCAGCAAGTGAAAAGGTGTGCGAGCGGTGCCATACAAGTGCGTCTGGTGGCACTCGTTTTGGCTCTCATGCTGGTGACGTTCACAGTCTCGCCGGCGTGATAGTGGCACTGATTACCTTATCGCGGATATCTTGTCAACTGGCATTGGGTCTTTCATTTTTATTCCACTCCCGCCCTCCTCACTTCCTACCACTGCCACCACGTTACCCTCGCTTTTGCTACCACTACCACTACCACGTTTGCCACCAGTCTTAGTGCCACAGTCACAACCACCGCCTAGTGAATCCATACGCCGGATCCTTTGCCCTTCCGATGGATCAGTCACGTCCATTTCACTCATACATTGCCGTGTTATTATTGTTTACATTATTAGTTCATATCTCGATCGTCCATTGTTTACATTATTAATTCACATCCCGATCGTCCATTTTTACATTATTAGTTCACATCCCGATCGTCTACTGTTTACACTTTTAGTTCACATCCCGATCGTCCATTTGATTTACTCGGGTTTTAATCGTGGCGCTGAACATCATTGCAGAAATACACGCTTATCAACGCAATCATCAGATTAGAATTTCATGACTCTTAAAGTTGTATCCTTGATGTTAGATTATGCTGTTGCCTCTTTCCAGATTCATTTAACAAATTGATATGATTCTCGTCTCTTCCTCGAATGGTTTCAGCAGAGAGGGAGGGAGGGAAGGATGGAGAGACCGAGGGAGGGATGGAGAGGTGGAGGGAAGAAGAGGTAGAGGGAAGAAGAGGTAGAGGGAAGGAGAGGTAGAGGGAAGGAAAGATAGAGGGATGGTGAGAGAGAGGGATAGAGACAGAGAGAAAGAGAGAGAGAGAGAGAGATTAAGAGAAAAAGAGAGATTAACACAGAGAGAGAGACAGACTAAGAGAGAAAGAGAGAGATTAACAGAGAGAGACAGACAGACAGACAGACAGACAGACAGACAGACAGACATTAACAGCGACCTTTACATCCCTCTTGTGAAATGAATAATCAACATGTAGGCATTCTGCGGAGTGAAAGGTGTTTGAGGGGGGGGAGGCG
>NC_091556.1:10904345-10911845 GCF_042767895.1 Penaeus vannamei | reverse complement strand
CCCCTCTTCCTCTCCCTTCCCCCTTTCCACTCTCCCTCTCCCTTCCCCCTCTTCCTCTCCCTTCCCCCTCTTCCTCTCCCTTCCCCCCTCTGCCTCAAACCCTTTCCCCTCTCTCATCTCTCTCTTTCCACCAGTACATGCGTGTGTTAGTGTTTGGGTGTCTCTGTGCCTGTTTTGTTTCCATGTTGCATTTGATTTTACGTCGTAGCCTACCTTTGTCTCGCGTATTTACACTGCCATGTCTGGTTCCCGCTCTGCTATATTGTCTCGCTTGTGTTTCTCGCTGTCATATTTTTTTCTCTCTCTTCGTATAATTCTTGTGCATGTATTTTTTTCTATTGATTTTTTTTTTTTGTGTTTATTTTTAGGTATTGGAAATGATGGGGTTGTGTCATGGTGATAGTGGGAGTTCGATTTTTTTTTAAAGATACATTTGAACTTTATGGCACTTTGACTATAGGATTTAGTTAGGATGGAGTAAATTGTTTGGAAAGAGGGGGAGGGGGGAGGTGGTGATGGAAGGAGGGGGAGGTACGAAAGGAGGAAGGAGGTATGAAAGAGAGAAGAGGATGGAGGGAATGAGGGAGGAGAAAGAGAAGGGAAAAGACAAAGAGGGAGGGAGGAAGATAGAAAGGGAGATAGGACGAGAGAGACGGACATATGTATATATATGTATGTGTGTATATATATATATATATATATATATATATATATATATATATATATATATATATATATATATATATATATAAATATGTGTATTTATGTATGTATGTACATTTAAATATATATATATATATATATATATATATATATATATATATATATATGTACGTGTGTATTTATGTATGTATGTATATTTATATATATGTGTATATATATATGTATGTATATATGTGTATATATATATATGTGTGTGTGTGTGTGTGTGTGTGTGTGTGTGTGTGTGTGTGTGTGTGTGGGTGGGTGCGTGCGTGCTGTGTGTGTGTGTGTGTGTGTGTGTGTGTGTGCGTGTGTGTGTGTGTGTGTGTGTGTGTGTGTATGTGTGTGTGTGTGTGTGTGTGTGTGTGTGTGTGTGGAGAGAGAGAGAGAGAGAGAGAGAGAGAGAGAGAGAGAGAGAGAGAGAGAGAGAGAGAGAGAGAGAGAGAGAGAGAGAGAGAGAGAGTCGGAGGAGGGGAAGAGATGGGAGAGAGGCAGCCATGGTGGCGGTGCCCCGAGGGAAGCAGTACAGACATCAAAGGCCTGGTATTGGATGGAGAGGGAGAGCGGACTCGTCGGCTCCCCCTCTCACAAACACACGCACTCTCCCTCCGTTCCCCTCTCTCCTTTCCCCTCGTTCCCTTACCTCACTATCTACATCTGCTGTTTTTGTCAGTGTATTTAATCTCGCGAGTTCTTATCTCCTGCATTCACATCCCCCTCCGCCCACCCCACCCTACACACCCCGACCCCTATCCCATCCCTCCCTCCCTCCCATCCCTCCATTCATCCCCTTCTTCCATCCCTCCCTCTATCCCTTTCTTCCTTCCCTCCCTCCCTCCCTCCCTCCATCCCCTCCCCTCCTGGCCGTCATTTAAATCCCCCTCCTTATTTCTCTCTGTGGATGCAACGACGGCGATGAAAATCTACCTCGGCCTCCGTGTCCTCCTCCCCCGGATTCCCTCTGTGCTCGGTCACTTTTCGCCCCTGCAGCATGTTTTGTGGCTCGGGCGGTGACGAGGCGATTACACGACAACAAGGGGGATTCTGAACGACCATGTTTGAGAGGCTTTCGTCCCCGCGTTTGTAGGGAAACCCGTCTCTTTATAGGGCTGTGCTGCTGCTGTTGTTTTTGTTTATTTTGTGTGTTCGGTGTTTACTTTTTTTCACGAGGATTCTCTAAGTTGTAGCGTCTTTGTTCTCAACGTGCCAGGATGGGTTATTTTTTATTGGCTTCTTTTCTTTTGATTTGGTTAGCACGTACGGTTGGTTTGTTTTGTATTTAATGCCACGATTGGAAGTCCTGTATTTTCTTTACTATTTTAATTTAAGATTATTATTTTTTTCTCAAGCTGAACATGGTGCTTCATTTCCCATTCGTCTTTTAACACTAACCATCTCTCAAACTTCATTGACGAGATTTCCTTTCGTCGATTTTCGCCATTTGCTCTCGCGTGAGGACGATGCTGTAGTACGAACGAAAACGAAAACATGCACCAAAGGTGTTTATTGTTTCATAGACCAATTTTGTGTACGGTGGTTAATTCTGCCACTTTGTTTTATACCCCCGGGTCGAGTATTTTTGCCATTGAGGCTGGTGTTCGTGAGCTCCGGCCCCAAAGAAGGGAGTTTATTTGTCGCGGTGGAGGCGTGGGTCGTGGAGTGATGCGTGCTCGCAATTATCCAATCAAAATGACCCAAATCCTCGAGTGGGTTCGTGACAACAGCCCGCGCTAACAGAGATGACAGCCCGGGCCCTCTTACCATCATTCTGCTGAGGGAGGCTAACTACCGAGCTGCCTGTTGGCGGCTGAAGCGACCTGACGCGGGCCATATGAGACGCCTTTGAGCTGCCGCCCTCGCTGTTAGTGTTGTTGTTAGCAAAAGTTATGATAATATTAGTAAAAGTAATGGTAATGATAACAGCAACAATGTCATAAGGATGATAATTCAGTCTTGTTCTTGTTGCTGCCTTTGTTTTTGAAGCTCATGATTTTTTTTTTCTTTGCGAGAGGGAGGGAAGGAAAGGAAGGAAGGAAGGAAGGAAGGAAGGAAGGAAGGAAGAAAGAAGAAAGAAAGAAAGAAAGAAAGAAAGAAAGAAAGGAAGGAAGGAAGGAAGGAAGGAAGGAAGGAGGGAGGGAGGGAGGGAGGGAGGGAGGGAGGGAGGGAGGGAGGGAGGGAGGGAGGGAGGGAAGAGGGGAAGAAGGAAAGAAACGAAGAGACAGAAGGAAAGCCATCTTTTTATACTTACTGTATATAGAGACGTTCTTTCAGAGGTAATAGAATGCTTAGGATGGAGTTGTTAATTGTAATTGCCGTTCACAAGTTCACCTCGCTTTCGATTATTGATATGCAAAAGGCGTTACCCTCCTCACCTCTTTTCTCTTTCGTACCCCCTCACCTCTCTCGTACCCCCTCACCTCTTCCTCTCTCCCCACCCTCTCCCATCAGTCCCACCTACTATCCCCGCCCCCTCTCCCATACTTCCCCCCTCCCTCTCCTTACACCACCCTCACCCCCACCCCTACCTCCCTCAAGCCTTACACCCCTTCCTCCCTCCCCCTCCCCCTCCCTCTCCCCCGAGTTTGAAAACTACCTCGGAAACTTTCTCGCCCCTTTTTTTTCTTCATCTTTTTTTTAACTCTCTCTCGGCTGTTTAAGTTTCAATGGGTTCTGAAGAGGTACACGGAGGCCTTCGCCGTCTCCCCCGCCAAGTGTCACGCTACAGACTTGGATCCTGTTTCACGCTTTTTGGATTCGCCTTTTCACTCGGCGCGACTGATGGGTTTGGATCCTGTTAACGCGAGTTTTGTGTCATTTTTGGGAGAGGAAGGAAAGGGAGGACGGCGATCGATTATCATTTTTGCCTCGTCGCGTTTGTGTGTGTGTGTGCGCGCGCGCGTGCATTTGCATGTGTAAGTGTGTGTGTGTGTGTGTGTCTGTGTGTGTGTCTGTGTCTGTGTCTGTGTCTGTGTCCGTGTCTGTGTCTGTGTCTGTGTCTGTGTGTGAGAGAGAGAGAGATTGTGTATGTGAATGCGTGTTTATCAGTCAGCGTGTTCATCTGTTTATGTGCCTACCCCTCGTGTTTACATGCGTACGTACGTGCGTGTCACCAGGGCATGTGTGTATTCAGATTGCCAGAAACGCAAAGAAAGGGAAACCAGAGAGAGAGAGAGGGGGTGAGGGAGATAGGGACAGAGACAGAAACAATTACAAATGCACACACACGCGCACACACACACACACACACACACACACACACACACACACACACACACACACACACACACAGAGAGAGAGAGAGAGAGAGAGAGAGAGAGAGAGACAGAGAGAGAGAGAGAGAGAGAGAGAGAGAGAGAGAGAGAGAGAGAGAGAGAGAGAGAGAGAGAGAGAGAGAGAGGCGCTTGTTTAGCCTCGTGGTTACGGTGGCCGAGCGTGGCTTTATTGCGAGGAAACCCCCGGCTCATGATAAGCTTGACTCGCTTCATTGTGGGCGGCTCTTGCAGCGTTTGAGGAAGTTTGCAGGGCGGGCGACAAAGGCGTATTGATCACATAACCTTACGTAACGTGCCAGGAGTGGAGTGGAAGGAGTAAAGGGAGGAGGGGAGGGGTAGGGGTAGGGGAGGGGCAAGTGGGGGTAGAGGTAAGGGTAGGGGAGGGACGGGTAGAGGTTAGGGGGGGGAGGGGTCGTGGATGGGGTATGATTGGAGTTGTGGGTGGAGGGGGGTAGGAGATAGGGATTTGGGGGGCCGGTGGGAGGGGAGTGGATAGGGGGGAGGATGGTGGATGGACGAAACTGCTGCTGCAAACAGGTCTCCCTCCTGAACCAAGTGCCGTAATTGTGCGGTTATTCAGATAGAGTTTTGATAGCGGTAAGTGGATGATAATAGCCAGGTGGCCCGGTGGGTATGCGAGGCTGGGGGGAGGGGAGGGGGAAGGGGAGGGGGAGGGGTGCCCGGCGTTGGACGTGGCTCCTGCACACCTGACGGGCTTTTGAGTCTCCAGACGGCTAACGAGGCTGTGGCTTTCTGCAGGTGAATTGGCTGTGGGTTCGTTCTCTCGCTTGGCGGAGGAAGGGCATTTGGGCACCGGGGCGGGTCACGACGATCTTTCTATTTGTTTTCTCTATGTCCGTTTCTCTCTCTCTCTCTCTCTCTCTCTCTCTCTCTCTCTCTCTCTCTCTCTCTCTTTCTCTCTCTCTCTCTCTCTCTCTCTCTCTCTCTCTCTCTCTCTCTCTCTCTCTCTCACTCACTCACTCACTCACTCACTCACCCACTCTCCCTCTCACCCTCCCTCTCTCCCTCAACCTCTCCCACTCTCACCCTCTGAACCTCTCCCTCTTTCCGTCCCCCTCCTTTCTCTCCCTGTCGTAACCTCTGGGGGTTCACAGGCGCCCATGTCTTCCTACGTGTTTTTTTGTCTTGTATCCTTTTTTGTTGGAGGCGTTTCGATTTTTTGTACTTCTGTGTAGACTTTTAGAACGGTGTGATAGGTGTGGGGGTCGATGGAGATGTGTGCGTATCTCTGGGTATATGCACACCCACACACACAAATACACACAGACACATATACTTGCGGTTCTGTATATATATGTGTGTGTGTGTGTGTGTGTGTGTGTGTGTGTGTGTGTGTGAATGAGAGGTTGAGATCTTCCTTGCGATGGCAGTGCAGTTGCAGATAAAGCTTCTATCCGAGAGGTTCCTTGCTGGAGGATAATCAGATGACACGCCGGCTGCACCTCCTCTGATCATTAAGACGTTCGCGCTCCCTGGAACTCTCTGTCGGGCTCCGCTGGGACGGCCTCTGTCGCAGCTGTTTTGGGGCGCGAGCTCTCAGACTCGCGTTCGGTCCTACATTCATCTTTTTTCTCTCTCTCTGGTTCTTTGTTTTTTCTTCTTTTTTTTTGTTTTATAGTGCTTTCTTGTTTTCGCCTTAGTTGTCTCTATCTGTATCTCTCTCTCACTCTCTCCCTCTCTTTCTCTCCGTCTCTCTTACTCTCTCTACCTTTCTTTCTTTCTTTCTTTCTTTCTTTATCTCTCCCTCTCTTCCTTCCCCCCCCCCCTTCTCTCTCTCTCTCTCTCTCTCTCTCTCTCTCTCTCTCTCTCTCTCTCTCTCTCTCTCTCTCTCTCTCTCTCTCTCTCTCTCTCTCTCTCTCTATATATATATATATATATATATATATATATATATATATATATATATATATATATAATCTTTAACTCGCCCTCTCTCTCTCCCCCCCCTATCTCCCTCTCCCTCTCTCTCTCTCTCTCTCTCTCTCTCTCTCTCTCTCTCTCTCTCTCTCTCTCTCTCTCTCTCTCTCTCTCTCTCTCTCTCTCTCCTTCTCCTTCTCCTTCTCCTTCTCCTTCCTTCCTTCTCCTTCTCCTTCTCCTTCCTCCTTCTCCTTCTCCTTCTCCTTCTCCTTCTCCTTCTCCTTCTGCTTTTCCCTCTCCCTCTCTCCCTCTCCCTCTCCCTCGTATTCGCATTAGTTGCCAGGCCTCCTCTCTTAAGTGCACATCCTCTTTCCCTCTTCTTTTTCCCTCTCGCCGTGTCCTCTGCGCATTGTTCCCTCCCGAACTTCATCTTTTACAATGTCAGGCTCTCTCCGCTGTTCCTCGCGCCCCCTTTTTTCGCATCATATCTCTCGCCGCGAGTATCTTTGCGTAGATTCCTTCGTCTTCTTCTTGTTCTTCTTTTTCGTCTTGTTGTTTTTTTTGTTATTGTTATTATTATTGTTGTTGATATTGCTGTTATTTTATTATTATTATCTTCATCATTATCATCATTATCATCATCAATCACCATCATCATCATCATCATCATCATCATCATCATCACCATCATCATCATCATCATCATCATCATCATCATCATCACCCTCCTCCTCCTCCTCCTCCTCCTCCTCCTCCTCCTCCTCCTCCTACTCCTCCTCCTCCTCCTCCTCCTCCTCCTCCTCCTCTCTTGTTCTCGCAGTAGAGCTCCGTGCCAGGCTGCTACTTCGGCTTCCCGGAGATGAGCTGTGGAGCTTCGTGTTGGGCGGGAAAAGATGATTCGTGTAATCCGAGACATTTCTACGTTGTGGAGAAGAGAAAAAAGAAGTTTTCTTGTTGCATTGTTGGCGGAGACAAAAACTACCAAAAAAATGACAATAAGAGTCGGGTGTTCGTGCTTAAAAACCGATATATATATATGTATGTATATATGTCTGTGTGCGTGTGTATGTATGTATGTATGTATATGTATATATATGTTTGTATATATTTTTGTATGTATATGCATATATGTATATGTATATATGTATATATACATACATATATGCATACCTATATCTATGTATATATATATATATATATATATATATATATATATATATATATATATATATATATATATATATATATATATATATATATATATATATATGTATGTATATACAAACATATATATAAATAGACATTTTTTTATTATTATTTGATTTTATTTAATTTCCCCTTTCTTCCCCATGCGGGGTTGCTAGGTGTCGAGTGGGTATCAAAGTGACCCAGTTAACGTTCTTCTTTCCGGGAAGACGCGGGTAATCCAATCCGTGTGGCGAGAAGCGGGTACTGGTGCGATCGGGGCGGGAGGGCACAGGGACCTCAGGAATGCGTCGCGTTATACCAGGCAGGCCGTATCACGTGCGGGGAGGGGGTGAAGGGAGGGGGGGTGCTTTGATAAAGGTGTAGGTATTAAGGAATATATGGGGAAGGGGAGGGAGGGGGTGAGGAATGGTTCGCGAAGATAGGGACAAGGGGCTTTGAG
>NC_091556.1:10886845-10894345 GCF_042767895.1 Penaeus vannamei | reverse complement strand
GTGCGTGTATGTTTATGCAGAGTGGGCATGTGTGTATAAATGTATGTATGGATGCATGTGTTTGTGTTTTGTGCGCCCATGTGTGCATGTAAATGCTTTAAAAAGAGCAGGTGTTTAGATAGGACTTGGGGGAGAAATGTAGAGGGAAAGAAGAAGAAGAAGAAGAAGAAGAAGAAGAAGAAGAAGAAGAAGAAGAAGAAGAAGAAGAAGAAGAAGAAGAAGAAGAAGAAGAAGAAAGGAGGAGGATAAGAAAGAAGAAGGAGGAAGAGGAGGAGCAGGAGCGGGGAGGGGAGTGGCGGGTTTTCAGGCTAATGTAAGCGCCGGGTTAAGGGGACCTGAAGGTGGCGGTGACGCGGGCAAGATAAGGGCGGGTGTCGCAGGTGTCACCGTGGTTACTGATGACCTGCGCGACCTGTAAACTCTTGCTCTTGGCAGGCGACACGCACCACACCCGACACGCCTGCGCTCGCCCCGATAGTCCTGGTGACGGAAACCCTGGAGAGGTGGGAGAGGGGGAGGGGGAAAAGGGGAGGGGCTGGAGGGAGAAGAGGAGAAAGGGAGGAAGTGGAGCGAGAGGTACAAAGAAAAGAGGGGGTGAAAGAGGGAAATGGGAAAGGGCGGAAAGAGAAGAGGAGAAGGGGGGCAGGTGGGGAGAGAAGTGCGAAGAATGGGGAGGTGGGGAGAGAAGTGCGAAGAATGGGGAGATGGGAGAGGGAAAGGGGAAGTAGTGGAGAGAAGAGAAGAGGAGGAAGTGAGGAGAGAAGAGGAGAATGGGAAGGTGGAAAAGGAAAAGAGGAGGAGGTAGAGAGTGAGGTACGAGGATGGGTAAGAAGAGAGGGCATGATGGAATGAGGAAGGAGGCAGAGTGAAAGAGGAAAAGGGGTGGAGATAAAGGGTAAGGCACGAAGAAGGCGCGAGGAAGGCTTAAAGTAGAGTATTATTATGTCGGTTTTGAAGTGGACATTAATGCATTTAGAGATTACCACCGGAAGACAAGAAGCGAAAATAGAAGCAAACCCCAGGGGAAAAAAGGAAAAACAAATAAAGCAGACAAGAAATGAACCATTCAGAAATGACTATGAAAACGGAAATGAATAAAGGAACGAAAGAAGAGCTACCAACGAAGGAGGAGATGAAAGGAAATGAAAAGACAGGGGGGCCGGGGGAGAAGGGAAGGCGAGGGGGTGGGGAGGGGGAAGGGGAGGGGAAGGCTGCACTACCATGTGAAAGAGTGAAGCCAGCTGTTGATAAGTGGACATGGCAGGGTGTCACAGTGTGGCTGAGGGGACGGGAATAAAGGATTAGGTTCCCCGCGACAAGTCTATGTGGCCAGGAGGCGAGCGTTCGTATATTTCGTCCTTAATCATTTATTACGGAGATAGAAAGGGAAGAAAAAAAGTATTTCCCTTCACCTCCTCCCCCCTCTTCCCACCTCCCCTCCCCTATCCAATCCTGTGCCCCCCCCTATCCAATCCTGTGCCCCCCCCTATCCAATCCTGTGTCCCCCCCTCCCCTATCCTATCCTGTGTCCCCACCCCTATCCAATCCTGTGCCCCCCCTCCCCTAGCCAATCCAGTGCCCCCCCTCCCCTAGCCAATCCTGTGTTCCCCCTCCCTTATCCAATCCTGTGCTCCCCCTCCCCTATCCAATTCTGTGCCCCCACCCCCATCCAATCCTGTGTCCCCCTCCCCTATCCAATTCTGTATCCCCCTCCCCTATCCAATCCTGTGTCCCTCCCCTCCCCTATTCAATCCCGTGTACCCGTACCCCCCCCTCCCCTATCCAATCCCGTGCCCCCCTTCCCCTTCTTATCGCGGAACAAGCGGGCGGTGGAGCGCGAGACCCGCGTTGTGCCGGAGATAATTAATATTTCATGGCTGTTTATATCTCGGGGAGTAGTTCATTTCCACGCTGCTTTCGAGGCGGCGGGCGCTGGCCTCGTTCAAGAGGATGGGAGGGAAGGGAAGGGAGGAGGAAAAGGGGGAGAGAAGATGAGGGTGGAGAAGGGAGAAGAGGAAGGGGGAGAGAGAAGTTGAGGGTGGAGAAGGGAGAAGAGGAAGGGGGAGAGAGAAGATGATGGTGGAAGAGGAGGAAGAAGGAGGGGGAAGGAGAAGTTGAGGGTGGAGGAGGAGGAAGAGGGAGGGGGAAAGAGAAGATGAGGATAGAGAAGGAAGAACAAGAAGGGAGAAAGAGAAGATGAGGGTGGAGAAGGAAGAAGGCGAAGAGGGAAAGAGAAGACAAGGGTCGAGAAAGGAAGAAATAGAAAGAGAAGATGGGAGGGGAGAAGGAAGAAGAAGGAGGAGGAGGAGAATGGGAGATAGAGGTGATAGACGAAAACGACGACAACGATAGGGATGAGCAGGAGTAATGATGATAATCTCGGCAATATCTTGCAGGAGAAGAGTAGGGTGGTGAGCTGCCTCGCCGGGCCTGCGGTCACAGGTCCGAGACCAATTCCAACCCATCGACTGCTTTCCTGCTCCCTCGCGAGACCTGCGTGCCTCTTCCTGGGACTTAGGTGGTTGTCAACTATTTCTGTCAAGTCAGCCAAGCGAATGTGGTTGCCAAACATGATTATGACTTTCAAGTGTTGGTGTCAAGTATGGCTTGTAGATCAGAGCTTCAAGTATGGTTGCCAACGGCGACAATAATTGTGAATGTCGGCTATAGTTACTATCCAGCCCAGGCCTGTCAGGCTGGGCTGTCAAGAACGGCTGTCAAGTACGCCTGTCAAATTAATCAGAAGCAGGAAAGTCGTTGAGAGACAGAACTTGATTGTTGAAGCAAGTGTGGGCCGGTGCTGCGCCCTCGCGTCGGTACAAGAAAGACACAGATTCGCCCTCAAGACAGCGTGGTGTGTGCCCTTTTTGCACCCAGGAGTGCGGAGGTGGTAATCACGGGGCTCCCGGGCAAGATGGGCATTAGCATCACCCTGTGGTAAGACAGGGCGCGCGCCCTTTTTGCACCGGAGCCAGCCGCACGACCCATGGTGATAACGATAAGTGATAACTGATAATAATGATAATGGCGGGAGATAATGAATGCCCCGCCACCACGGACTTCGTTGAGCCCTTGATATACTGACCACGTACAGGCCATCCAGTATACTGCATGTGATTGTTAGCGGATATACTCACAACTTCAGGGTATACTATACGGTCAAAATTGGCGTGGCCTCGCGTACATATTGGTACCTTGAGACCTCCAGGTGGGAGGTGATGGCAGCGGCTTATAATTAGTTGTACATATTACCGGCACATCAGCCTGCCTGCGCCTGCGTAGCCGAGGTTAAATGCTCTCACTGCAGTTAAGCTTTTTCAGGCGAAGTTAAGCTCATAGGCGATTAAGGATGTTGAGGCGTAGCGAATATACGACTATATTAAGCGTACCCAAGACAGGGCTGAAGCGTAGGATAAATCAGATTCTAGTTTGAGGCTGGACGTAATCAGCACGCGGAAGGAGACGGTTCCCAGGCCGTGAATTTCGGCGGGCGGAGATGCTGCTGATGTTAATGCTTTTTTTTTCTTCATTTCTTTTTTATTTTCTTTTTTTCCCCTTTTTTTTGAGATGTTCGGCGTGCACTCGAGATGGAAACGTAACGCGGAGAACAGAACGAAGTTTTTTGGCAAAGGATCAGGACGCGGGATAGAAAGGGGTTTTGTGGGCGGGAAACGTCGCCGTCACAAAACGTTGGGAAGAATTTTAATGAATGACGAATTTAACAAGTGTTTAACACCCGTGAAGTATGAGGCGGTGAGGGGGGTGGGAGGGGTGGTAGGGTTAGGGGAAGGGGTAGACGGGATGAGCGTGGATTTAGTGGGTATTTGTGAGTGTCCGTTTCAAACGAGGGTTGTGCCCGACCTTTGTTAAGCCGAGAACGCCCTTTCTTAACCTCATAATTCCCCCTCTGACTGCTACATATATTTACCGTGGGCGTGTATGAGGGGATATGAGGCTCTCTTGGCACCGATGCACCCGAGATAAGTGCGCGAGGCGAAGAGAAGGAGTGGATATGGGGCCAAGTCACGGGGAGGTTTGCCCAGCGAGTCGGTTTGTTTACATTCTCCATGCGGCCAAACATGCCCCGGCGCTCCCGCCTCATCCTCTAGATATTCGCGGAATGTTTCTTAAATACCAAATATCTTAAACTATATCCCAGTAGCTCAGCATTCCCCCTCGGCTGGGGTGTGTGTGTATGTGTGTGTGCGTGTTTGTCTGCGTGTGTGTGTGTCGCAGTGCCATTTGCTCGCCATAAACGTTATTTTTTTTCTTCTCCCGCTCTCTTATTCATCGCGCGCGTTTTTATGTCCCGGCCGTGATTAGTTTTTATTCCCCTTCCTCGCTTGGCACTCCGTATTTCCTCGTCGTTTTGGGGCTCTACATCATATCTGGGCGGGCTCCTTTTTCTTCTTCATCGCAATCTCGAAAACTCACTCAGTCCCGTGTCTTATCTCTCTATCTTACGCCGGTTATTTACGTTTGTGGAGCTTAATCTCTTTACTTAGGTGTTTCTGGGAAGGCGCGGGTGAATAGTTACCTCCCAGTGCTTAAACTCTTTATCTGTTGTGTGTGCTGTGCAACGGCTCCTTTTGCTTGTCACTGTTTGGCCCTTTTAATGTGTGTGTCTGGCAGAGAGAGGGAGAGGGAGAGGGAGAAGGAAAGAGAGAGGGAAAGAGAGAGGGGGGAGGGGGGAGAGAGGGTACAAAGAGAGGGAAAGGTAGAGGGAGAGGGGTGAATCGGGACAGGGAATATATGCAGAGTATATGATACACAATGAGACACAGACAAACAAAGAGAAAGAGAGAGAGAGTGTGAACAAAGCATATTCTCGGTATATGCTCACGACGTCCATGCAAGACACGTTGAGATGACCCCCATCCCGAAGCCGGCATGCTAGAGCAAGGTTATGCCAAATACCTGCTCGCGAAGGGTCAGCTGGGATGCAGGCAGGGTTGGAGCGCATGGCCGGCAGGGTGAGCAGGGAAGGAAGGGGCACGGAGTTTCGTCGGCACCTCGACCAAGCCTCACGTGTGCTCGCTGTTTACCCTGGGTAAACCTTTCCTCAGATACCTGTACCTTAGCCTCTCTCTCCCTCCTCCCCCCTCCCCCCTTCCCCAACACATGTGTGCCGTATTGTCTTGCCTACATCTTTTACCTTACCTGGACTCCCCGCGCCAGAGCCTGTGCATGGCTAAACTGCTGGAAATTGCTACGTTTTCTTGAGGAAATTTTATGTGTTTCTGCTGCTCATGTTTATGCGCATGCACGTTTATACTCGCTTGCTTCTTGAGTAAATAGCTCATTCATGTATTCACTTCCTAAGTCAAGCGATATCTACTTTGCTGTGTCTTTAACTTGCTGAAGTAGAATAAAAATATTTTCTTTCTTTTTAGATTTTATCCTCAGTGTTAATGAATTGTATCTTATTGCTTTATTCATTATATTGATAAGATTTAATGTGTTAGTATTATATAAATCATATTGATAAATTTGTTAATTTTGTCAGCTACTCTCTATCTTCCTTTTGGATTTACAAGACACTGATAACTCGCTTCCTTTCCCCTCTTTCCACCGTTGACGAGGAGGGGAAAGCCCGGGAACAAATAAAGCAAGGAAACGAGAAAAGAAAGCAAGGGTAGCTATAACGAGATCGCGTTTATTCAGACGCTGTGCAGGGAGCTGTGAGAGACAGGTCAAGGCTTGTCCGGGGTCGAGGAAGGAGGGAAGGGAAGAGGGAAAGAGGGAGGGAAGAGGGAAAGAGGGAGGGAAGAGGGAAAGAGGGAGGGAAGGTAAGAGGGAAAGAGGGAGGGAGGAAGAGGAGAGAAGGAGTGGTAGACGAGATAAGATTATTTGGATTGGGGGAAAAGAGGAAAATGATAGAGGGAAGGAAAAAGTAGGAATGGCGAAGAATGGGAGAAGGAAGTGAGTGAGGAGAAAGGGCAGATGAAAGGAAGGAAAAGATAATCCGTAATTAGAGAATTATTTTAGAAGTATGTATTTCGTTGTGGGGAGAGAGAGAGAGAGAGAGAGAGAGAGAGAGAGAGAGAGAGAGAGAGAGAGAGAGAGAGAGAGAGAGAGAGAGAGAGAGAGAGAGAGAGAGAGAGAGAAGTATGTATTTCGTTGTGTGTGTGTGGGAGAGAGAGAGAGAGAGAGAGAGAGAGAGAGAGAGAGAGAGAGAGAGAGAGAGAGAGAGAGAGAGAGAGAGAGAGAGAGAGAGAGAGAGAGAGAGAGAGAGAGAGAGAGAGAGAGAGAGAGAGAGAGAGAGAGAGAGAGAGAGAGAGAGAGAGAGAGAGAGAGAGAGAGAGAGAGAGAGAGAGAGAGAGAGAGAGAATATGAACGAAAAGAAGCAAGGGTAAAGGAGGTGTTAAGTGTACAAAGCAGAGCAGGGCGAGGGGAGAGGGAGACGCAGCAGGTCCTGGCGCCACACTCCTCCTCCTCCTCCTCCGGCAGCAGGCGGGAGGCGGGAGGCTCCGCTGGGTCCCAAGGGCGGCGAGGGAGGCTTCATGCGCGATCACGGCGGGCTGTCGGCGTTGCTACATGACAGATCAGGACTCGCTTATCATGCGCTATCCGAATGGCACACTCGTGTTCTGCGATACGGGAGAAGGGGCAGAAGAAGGGGTAGGGGACGTTGGCGGGGGTAGGGGAAGGTACAGGACCGGTTCCTCAAGGGAGGAGATGAGGAATGGGAGGGGGAGGGAGGGAGGGAGGGGGAGGGGTCAAAAGAAGGGAGGGAGAAGAGTGCGAGGGTTGGAGGGAAGTGGAAGGAGGCGGTGGAATGAAGTGTTTCTCGTTGGCCGAGAGGTGGTGGTTCAAGGAATGAAAGGAGGAAGAAAGGATGTCAAGAGAGAGGATAGAGCGTTAGGGTGGGATTGGGGGGGAGGGGAGCTGTTGACATCAGCGTCGTGTGCAGATAAACGGCTTGCAGCTTGTAGCTCCCTGTTCTTCATAACTCAAGGAACCTGTGATTGATCGGGCTTATTACCCGCACCAAGTTACTCTCGCTCTCCCTCCTCTTGCTTTTCGTTGCGCCTCGGACTTTATTGTTATTGATAATATTTTCCCTCGGTTCGCTTTCATGCTTTCGCACCTTCCTGCAAAGTATCATGCACGGGGCACTTGATGCTTTGAGATAAACATGCCTGGATTAGTATCGCAAGCAAAGGGGTGGACTGGTTGAGTTATCTCGGTCGAGTAGCCAGTGGGTATTTATAAGAATAACAATATTATCAAAGTGGCCTTATAGCCCAAGTTCAAGGAGATTTCTTGTGCATTGCGTGGATTGCAAGGTCGTGAATCCAAGCGTGGCTGAAGAGTTTCATTAACTGTGTCTACGTCACCCTTGGAGCCGCCGCCAGGAGTGTTGCCTATTCCTGATGAACATTCCTGGCCCCCGCCCACGCTGCCGCCCTCGAAACCCGCGCCCGCTCACTTCCACCTTCTGCCGAGTGCGTCGAAGCTCTAGCACTTGTCCCGTCTGCACTGCCACACCATATTCTC
>NC_091556.1:10874345-10881845 GCF_042767895.1 Penaeus vannamei | reverse complement strand
TAGCATAGATGCTCTGTATTCACTTTATTTCTTTTCTCTTCTTACTCCCTTCTTAGACCGCGTTATTGCTTGCTGAATTCGCAATTTGAGACAAAAGTTTGTGGTCGCGGTTTGTTGGAACTAATTAGGCTCGTCGTTAACCTTCCTAAGGCGCAGCGTGCCTTTTCGAACCTCCCGAAGGACTGGCGAATAAACAAGCGCACAGCATCTGCCGCGGGAGGAGGTGATTAGGGCGATACGGAGAAGTGTGTTGTCCCGGCTCATTAATGTTGATCACTGCGGCCACATGAGCCCTGCGGCCCCGCCTCTTTCGGTCAGATTTTCGCATTTTTACCACAACCCAAAACTGGTTGTAAGGCACTCGTCGAGCGCTCTGATCCTGTGCCTGCTGTTTCTTGTTTCTTTTCTTGTGTGCTTGCTTGCTCGGGATGATTCTTTCGGGCGGGGAGCTTCCGAGCGAGTGCCTACTTTTTCATTTCTCTGCTTATATTCAGTTATGGAAAAATACTCGCAAGTGTATTCTTTTCCTTGGCGATGTTTCTGTAAAGGAGGGCCCTCCTTCGCCGTTCTCTCCCCACCATCATTCTTCTCTGACCGTTGACCGCCTCCTCCATCTGCACGCCTCGCCACCGTCGCCCTTCGCCCCACTTCTATTTCACCATCACGCACGCCCCTACTCGTTCACCATATGCCCTCCACCATTGCCAGCGGGAAGGAGTCGCGCCGCGACGTTGCCAGCAGGAGGGAGCGAACACCTCCTCCACCTCGCAAGCCCCACGTCCGTTCGTGGTCGTGTCAGTGTGGTCAGGTGTCACGCAGGGAAGACCTCTGTGTCCTTCAGGGAGATTTGTGACATTTCACGTTCGAGCAAGACAACCGTTGTCATGTAGCGGCGGTTACACTGGGAGTGGAGAGGGAGTTGGTTTTATCAGATATGTCTGGCAGTGCCTTCACTGTGTGGCGCCAGTGTGGAGTGCGACCCATGTCCAGGCTCTGGCCACGGACTCCCTCTCCCTTGTCTGTTTTAAGTGTATATCGTAGCTTGTTCCTTAGTTTGTGGATGATCGTTGTCTGTATATATTGAAGTCCCCTCATGCCCTTGCCTTGTGCTTCAGCCCTTGTGACATTAGACCTTGCCCCTGGCTTTGGTCGAGGGCGAAGTCGATAGCTTGGGAAGCGGAGGCGATGTAAGCGACAACGTTCGAATTTGAAGAGGTCGCGCGTCCCAGACATCAGCTAACCGGGCTAGTTTGGTGCAAGGTCTACGCTATCTATGCCTATTGCTGAGTGTGCAAGGTCTTTGGATGAAGCTGATGAGAGTGTTCACCCAATGCGACGTGTGCGAGGATTCACTCGGCGGCATGTGTGTATCCCATTCAGATGATGATAGGTAACACAGGTTTTTTAATGGTTGAAGATAGTATCAATTACTCTGACTGATGCACTGCGAAAGTCATTTAAAAGCTGTAAAAATTAAGTATGCTAATTTATGCATTATCTCGTGCAGTACGAGTGCCTCCTTTTTGCCCGGAGCCGCCTGCAGCTTCCTCCAAGGAAAACGGCAGTGAGCAAGGAGCGAGGGCGCGCCATTTCCCCTGTGATCCCCCGGCTCGTGATGAGTCCACTTGAGGCGTGTTGGGCGTCTCTTGGCACTCCTCTCCACACACTTGTCCCATCCCGAAGGTCTCGCACCGGCACTCAGTGTTGCAGCCTGACACCCTGCGCACGTCACGGCCTCTCCTGGGGACCATCACACTACCTCTCTGCCCGCCCCCCTCCTCGTCCTCCTGCGCCCACAACACACAAACACACACACCATCCGCTCTGCCCCGCCTTCCTACTCGCATATCCTTAAGGCTCGGCTGCCTTTGATATCCTTTACATACTCACACGTGCCCTGTCCTCATGACACGTGTCTCCGAACGTCTCTACACATGTCTTACATCACACACATTTCCCCTACGACTTCCCCACACATGGCAACACAGCATCTTTTCGTTCGCGTATGCAGAACTCCCCTCGGTTCCCCTCGGAATGAAGACAAAAACACAGAGCTTCCTAACGAAAAGCCGCATGGACTAGGCATTTTGTAAGTGGATGTGAACATAGGTCTAGAGTTTTGTGTCTAGAGTGTGTCCGGTGTTTATCTCGAGTAGTCGGGCATAGGCCTACTCTGGCAAGGAAGGAGGCTTGGGACACATGCCCTCTTCGCCTGACAACTCACCGGGTATAAAGAATTTCCGGTTGTGTCCCCTCCCCCTCTCTTCCCACTCCGTACCCCTCCCCACTTCGACGCCCCGATGCCTCCCGCTCATCTGTGGAAGCCCTTCGTACCCAGCTAGCCAGCCAGCTCTCCTTTGCAATTCCTTTCCACGTCGTCTCTGTGTCTTCCTTTCCTTCCTTTTCTGCTCTTCCTTCATTTCCTCCTCTTTGCATCCTGTCCTGTCTTCATCTTGTTTTTTTCCATTACTCTCGTTATTCTTCTGCTTCATTCACACATCCGCCGCCTCTATCTAGCGCTTATTCTCCACTTCCGTCATGTCACATGCAACCGGCATCCCGTCTACGTTAGAGGATCTTTTATGTGTTTTACACTTTCTTGCTGTTTAGTTGGTTATTTAAGGGAATGTATGAGTGTGTGGGAGAGATTGGGGGAGTCTGTCTTGCCTGTCTGTCTCTGTCTGCCTGCCTGTCTACCTACCCATCTGTGTGTGTGTATGTGTGTGTGTGTGTGTGTGTGTGTGTGTGTGTGTGTGTGTGTGTGTGTGTGTGTGTGTGTGTGTGTGTGTGTCCCAGTTGAGTAAGAACTAGCATTAATGTAAGATAATTTGTTTTGCTGAGGGTGATTAGACGGACTATAAAGCCAGTTATCTTGTGGAGTTCGAATCGTAAAGACCTTATTTTGTTTATAGTGGTACTTAATAGCTTTATAATGAGTGGCCACGATATCTGCGGTGCCCAGGATAAGTGGGCGAGCGCAAGGCAGATGGCCCAGCAGGTATTCTAGCTTTGATAGATCTATTAAACTCGGAAGAGAGGTTTAGCGAGTCGGACACCTCTCTCGTTGGTACAGGAACCTTTTTTTTTATCAATATTGCAAGTTGATCGAAGCTTGGCCCTCTCGGCGAGCGGACGAGTCGCCGGCTATCCGATGAACACGGGGAGTTACCGATTTGTGCACGTCAGAGATTGGCTTCGATATGGCGATAAATTAGCGGTTCTGTAGCCGGAAAGATCGAGACGGCGATAAGGATTGGCAATTGACGGGCCGAGGGAGGGAGGGAGGGAGTGTGTGTGTGTGTGTGTGTGTGTGTGTGTGTGTGTGTGTGTGTGTGTGTGTGTGTGTGTGTGTGTGTGTGTGTGTGTGTGTGTGAGAGAGAGAGAGAGAGAGAGAGAGAGAGAGAGAGAGAGAGAGAGAGAGAGAGAGAGAGAGAGAGAGAGAGGGAGAGAGGGGGGGAGGGAGGGAGGGAGGGAGGGAGGGAGGGAGGGAGGGAGGGAGGGAGGGAGGGAGGGAGGGAGGGAGGGAGGGAAGGAGAGGAAGGGGGAGCTGCTTAGACGGAGGGCGGTCCGACTGGAAGGTTGGGAATAAAGGGATGAAGAGAGAATGAGGACGAAGAAGGAAGGGAAGGAAGGAGTGGAAGAGGAATAGAAAAAGGAGAAGAGGAGATAGAGTAAGAATGAGTGATAGAAGAAGAAGAGAAAATGAAGAATATGAAGAAAAAATAAGAAAAAAAAATGAACAGGGATTAGAATAGCATGCGGGTGATGCAGAATAGGAAGAGCAGCAGGAGGAGGGAAGAGGGAGGGAGGGAAGGGGGGAAGGAGGCTGGCTGGAGTCGTGGGAGTCATCCTCGTCTGATGCCTGTCACGTGAAAAGCATGAATTGTGGTTGCGTGTGATGGATGATTTGGGATCAGTAGGATTGCGTAATGAGCAGGAGGGAGAGGGAGGAGAGAAGAGGAATAGGGAGAGGGAAAGGGAGAAACAGGTAGAGGGAGAGGGAGGGTAGGGGTGAAAGGAGGAGGAGAGGAGGGAGTGAGAGTGAGAGTGAGAAAGGCAGAGAGAGACACATACATAATTACAGACAGATAGGCAAACGAACAGACAGAGACAGAATAAGAGTCTGAAAGAGGGGTGGAAAGAGATGGGGAGGGGGAAGGGGAGGGGAGGGGAGGGGAGGGGGATTGAAGTGAGGAGAGAGAGACAGAGACAAACAGAGACAGAGAGACAGAGAGAGGTGGGGTGGAGGGGAGGAAAAGTAGACGCGGTTAAAAATCCCTTGAAGAGGTTGGGGGTTTGAAGCGAGTTTGAGGCCATAAATAACAGCGTAATGGCACCCAAGCCGCTGCACCTTTCATTTGGTGGGCTCCTGGACGTATAATATTATATTCATGTGCTTGGTTTGTGGCCGTGTGGGCGTGGCGTCTCCCCGCCCACCCGTAATTACTCCCGCCCGTGGTGTAAGCCTAACACTCGCTGCTGATAACCCAAGGATCAGGGGGTCAACGCGGCCCACGGCAAGGGGGAGGGCGGAGAAGAGGGAGGGGGATGCGAGGGGTGGGGTGGAGTCGAGGAGAGGGAAGGAAAGAGGAAAGATAGTGAGAGAGCGAGACAGACAGACAGACAGATAGAGATAAAAATAAAGATAGAGATAGAGATAGAAACAGAGACAGAGACCGAAACAGAGACGGAGGCAGAAGTAGAGAGAGAGATGGGGGGAAAGACCGATTTTCCAAAAGGACGGTTTCCGGGCGTTGCCGATGGCAGAGCGGTGATCACAGCCCTTGAGCGAGGCCTAAGGATCCCATTTTTTACGACCTCCCGGGACGCCGCCGCCGCCGTGCTTGAGGAGCGAGAGGTCACGCCTGAGTTTGTCACGGAGGACACGGAGGACGCGGGCAGGATCCGGAGGTAACGAATCCTTGGCAGGCGAACAGGCCGGGCGAAGGAGCGAGAGAGATGCCCGTGAGGCCTCTCCTTCGCGGTGAATAAGTTAGATATGTGAATAAATGAATAAGTGATTAATGATACGTTTCATTACTGGCGGATTAATATATGAAATGATTAATAGTAATGATCACATAAATAAATAGATGCGAGTATGAATGGTATGAGCGTTCGGAGGGATTGGGAGGTGGTGTGGGCGGCGCACAGAAGCGATGTGGGCGGAGACATGACCTCTGCTGCTTTTATTGTGCGGTAATGAGCCCTGGCGGAGGAGGTGCTGACGGAGTGTTCGTGTCCTTGTTGTTGTTCTTGTTCGTGTCGTGTTCTTGTTTTATTTTTTACTTTGCTTATTGGTTTTGTTGGAAATGTTCGTGTTTTATTATAATGTTTTTCAATTGTTGATGGTTTATGATTAGTGTGTGTGTGTGCCGTGAATGTCTGAAATCGATGGGTTGCGTTGAATTAACAATCTCTTTTCTTTCATTTCCAGGTAAGCCTCTTGTGAGCTCAGGTTCCCGAAGAGATCGCGTCCCGCCCGCCAGGTAAAGTCCCCCAAACAAACGGCAGAGCGAAGGGCGTTTTGCGTTTGTCTTTGGTAATTGTTGCTAACTTGCTATTTTAAGTAAGTTATGGGGACTCGCTGTCACGTACTTGCGAGACACGAAGGGCACGATTTGCGTGGGGCTGCAAGGAGGGCATCAGGGCGCCATTATCACTAAGGCAACGTCATAAAGCCATCATGATAGCTAGGTGGTGTTGACACTCCACTCCAGCCCTGGCCACTGCTAACACCTCGACCACATCCTCATCGCCGTTCCCTTCTCCCTCTCTCCCTCCCCCTCCTCTCATGCAGGCAGACATTCCCTCCCCCTCCGCCCTCATTTTTCCCGCATTTTTCTTTTCCCCGCCTCATGTTCTCCCCCCTACAGCTCTTCCCTCTCTCACCTTTCCTCACGCGATCAGACATTCCCCTCTCATCTTTTTCCCCCCTCATTTTTCCACCTCCCGCCTCATATTCTCCCTCCCTCAGCCTCCTCCCTGCCTCTCTAGAGCTTCAACTTCCTCCCTGCCCTTCGCCAAGTTGCTTTTTTCCCGCCTTCCTCGCTTCCCGTTTTCCGTCTTTGGTACCCGGCTGTTTCGCGCCATTTTTCCAGGTGTCTGGGTCTCTCTTTTCGTTTCCTTTTTTATTTGCATGTTATATTTATTGGTCTTCGTGTTTTTCTTTGTTCTTTGTTTTCTATTTTAGTTTCTCTCTTATTATTATCTTATTCCTACACTTCTGTCTCTCTCTCTTTCTTTCTCTCTCTATATATATATTCTTGCTTCTTCACCACCAACCACTTCCTTCCACATTTTCTTTCACATTCCCATTTTCTCTTTTTAGTCTCCTCCCCATTTCCCTTATTTTTACCTTCCTACTCCATCTTATTTTCTTTTCGTTTCCTTCTCCATCTCCTTGTTTTATTAAACTCCCTTCCCCTCCATCTCCTTATTTTACACCCTCCTCCCTCCCTCCCTTCCGCCTTTGCATGAGCCGATGCCAAGAGACAAGCCTCCTTGTGTTTTTTTTTTTTTTCGTTTTTTTTTCGTCTGCTTGTGATTGAGGTGCTGACGAGGCTGACGAACACCAGGCACCTTCTTCCGCGTTTGATTGAGTGCTGGGCAGGTGGACTTACTTTCACTCCCTCCGTCTGCCTTTTGCGTGGAGGAGGAACGTGCGAGCAAGCGGATAGGGGAAGGGAGACTAGGAAGGTAAAGAAGCGCACAAGCAGGTGAGGATGCAAGGAAGATGTAAATAGGGAAAGAAGCAAACGAAGTGAGTCTGTAAGGAAGCAAGCAAGTGGCCAACCACAGGACCAAACAAGGAAATAGGCAAAGAAGCGAGCGAAAAGAAAAAAAGAGGTAAAAGAGCAAAAAAAGTAAACAAATATAGGAAAACAACGAGGCAAATAAGTAATGAAACAAGCACGCAAACAAACACAATCAAGCAATCAACTAACTGAAATTAGACGTAGAAAGTGAATTCCCAATATTCCTTTTGTTGTTATTGTTTGTTCGTAACCCCCCCCCCCACCTCCAAAAAACCGCTCGGTTCATAAAAAAAATATAAACGTTATGTAAAAATTTTCACAAGCTAAAACAAACAAACAAACAAATTGGCTCCAGATGCTCCCCTGACTGAAGCTTACGTTCGTGCTTATGAAGAAAAATATCAGTCATTGACACTTTTGACAAGAAAATTATACCAGCTGTCTGCTGTAAATGCAACTGCGTGGAATCCTTGAACTTGTAAATAAGCACGTAACTTGGAGCAGTGTAGTTTTAGTTGATGATTAAAGTACAGTGTTATGCACATTGCACAGCGTGCTAATAGAGTTATAAATATATTCATTGTTTTTTTCTTATAATTTTCTTTTTTGTAACTTTAATTAGCATTTTAAAGTGATGTGTTCTATATCATTTTGAGTAAAACCTTTGATTAATGTTTTCTTCTCACTACCGACAACACAACCACGCACGGACTCACGCACACACGCGCATGCACGCACACGC
>NC_091556.1:10856845-10869345 GCF_042767895.1 Penaeus vannamei | reverse complement strand
CCTCCTGTCCATTTCCCCTTCCCACCTCCCTCACTCACTCACTCACTCCCTTCTTCTTTCCTTCCCTCCCTTCCTCCCCTCTCTCCCTTCCCTTCCCCCCTCCCTCCTTCCCTGTCTCACTTCTTGCTCGAACGATTTTTGAAACTTTGCTCGCAGTTCACGAGAATGAATATGCGTCAGAATTGCCTGCCTTTTGTGCCCGGATCATGATCATAGACGCTAACAATACTCATTAAGTCTTTGAATTGCTGGCGCGCATCAAGTTCGTTCTCAATCACGAAGGGGAGAGAGAGAGAGAGAGAGAGAGAGAGAGAGAGAGAGAGAGAGAGAGAGAGAGAGAGAGAGAGAGAGAGAGAGAGAGAGAGAGAGAGAGAGAGAGAGGGGGGGGGGGAGGGAGAGGGAGAGAGAGGGAGGGAGGAAGAAGATGGAAGATGGAAGAGGGAACAGAGAACAGAGAGAAAGCGCAATCTTCTCCATCGTCTACCAGTCCAAGAGCATCGTGTCCGAGATTGTAACCGTGATCGTAACGAAGCCGTATATACTTATTATTATTACTATCGCGGGAATCGAACGCATGAAAATTTCAGAGTTTGCTTTGACGTGATAATCCCGCGTTACGGCATGTGCTTGCTTATAATGCCGGCATTCCCGACGCCCGCCTGAACTTATTGTTGACATTTTGAACGCCGGCGTGAACATTTTCCCAGCGCGCACATTAATTATTTGCGGGGCATTTTCTTTCGCTCGCGTGGGAGGGGCAGGGGAGGGGGAGGGGCCGGAGGGAGGGTCTTTTAGAAATCTTTCTTAACGATATGCACGGACATATATACACTTTTTAAAGAATACGTCACCGGTATATTGTGGGAGGTTTGAATGGGTTACTCGGGTTGTTGCGAGTTACTCGTATTTCTTTTTTTTTTAGTTTGTATTCTTTCTTCTTACTCTTATTATTTCTTGCTTCCCCTTCTGTCTGCTTTCTTTTTAACGCCCCATTTAAGCAGATTGCGATCCGGGTGTAAAAGTTGTTGTAAATTTTACATGAGGCAGTCGCAGTAGATGGGGAAGATGTCGATAAACCACTTGGACCATTTGGGAAGAGGAAGGGGGGGGGTGCTTGACGGGGGGGGGGGGTAATAACGCTCCGTCGTTCCCCGTCGAGCCTTCGATATGTCTCGCTCCCGTTCATCGTCGGGGAAAGTGTCGCGAGTTTCTTTTCCTCTTTTACGAAGAGTTCGCACGAATGAGTTATGTGAGGTGAGAGCACATTCGTTGTGACTGATTTACACCTTGGGGACAGCCTGGCCGAGGGCCGCCCTTAAGTGGCAAGGGGTCACGCGGCGTGAGTGATGTTTATTCTGTAATAGGTGCGCCGGTGCGGTGTGTGTGTGGGGTGCGCGCGTGCGGTTGCGGCCCGCTAACATCGCCGCAACAGAGAGCGCAACATGGTCCTCCGCCGCGGACATTTGCATAGGAGATCGCGAGGCCTCGGCGCGGCTCCGGTCGGCGTGGCCTCCGCTGCGGTCGCCGGCGTCGCGGTGGCGCTGGGAGCTCCCGGGAGAGGAGGCGGGCGTGAGGGCGCCCTTTGAGCCGGTGGTGACGCGAGGGCGCCCTTGGTGGGGTGCGGACACGCCTGCTTTCACACTTCCACTCACTCACTCACTCTCTCTCTCTCTCTCTCTCTCTCTCTCTCTCTCTCTCTCTCTCTCTCTCTCTCTCTCTCTCTCTCTCTTTATCTCTCTTTCTCTCTCTCTCTCTCACACACACACACACACACACACACACACACACACACACACACACACACACACACACACACACACACACACACACACACACCCACACACACGCACACACATACACACACACACATGCACACACGTGCACACACACACACACACGTGCACACACACGTGCACACACACACACACGTGCACACACACACACACACACACACACACACGTGCACACACACACACACACACACACACACACACACACACACACACACACACACACACACACACACACACACACACACACACACACACATTCACTCACTTACTCAAACCTGTCGAAAACGTGCGTGCGGACGTGCAGGTGATCGATAATTGCGTGAGATAAGTCGTGCATCGCGCAGGGCGGCGGGCAGGCCTAGGAGGAGCCGCTTCTCCCCGACGACCGCTTTACGAGGCGAGATGACAGGATAAGGAGGAGTTGCGAGTGATGGACGCTCCCCCACGGCGCTCGCGGGGTCCGGGACGGGGTCCTGGATGGTCATGGCCGGGGTCCGGGCCGGGGTATCCAGCGCAGGGCACCTCGCAGGGCCTCGCCGGCGTCATGCGCTCGCGCCCTTGCGCACGAAGCCGCGGAGGAGGTGTCGCGAGGGCGTTGCACAGCGGCCGCAAACGACGCAGTACAAAGAGCCCTACGAGAGCGTCTCCCCGCGTGGTGGTACAGTTGTGGCTGGCGGGCGGGGTGGGGCGGCGGAGGCGGGGAGAGGGGGAGGCGAGGGCGGTGGGGAGGACCAGGGAGGGAGGGAGGAGGAGGAGTACTCAGGGGTGGGAGAGGGGGGGCAGGGAAGGGAGTTGTGGTCCAGACCGCGGGTTCGGACACAGCGCCGCCGGCAGGTCTCGTTAGCCTGGTGCTTTGATATGGTAATTTTACAGCGGGTGATTGGCAAAGGCGTTTATGCCATTGTGTTTTGTTCGCGGCCGCTAGTAGTTCCCGGGCAAGCCTGCGGTGGCGCCTGGCAGGTGTACAGCTGCCGGTCCCTGCCACCTTAAAACGCCTCGCACTGAGATGAAACAGAGGCGCGGCTGGATTAGTGCTGTTATTTTTACGGCCGCAGATGCATAAGGCGTCCGCAGTTTCCCTCTTGTATTATTCATCTCCTTTCCAGTCTTATTCATCCCGCGCGCGAACTTCGATTCCGCAAGACCGTCAGGAGGACGAGGAGGAAGGAGGGAAGGAGGGCGGCAGGAAATGATGTCTGCAGGTGTAGCGAGGGGCGCGCTGCGAAGGGCAGGAGGAGGAGGAGGAAGAGGAGGAGGAAGAGGAGGAGGAGGGCGGATGGCCGGGCTCGACGGCAGGGCGGATGTACCCACCACACGTGTATTTAAATAAGACGCTACAAGCCGGAAGTTTTTGTGCAAGGTGTGACGAGCAGGCGTGTGAGGGGGAGAGAGGGAGGGGAAGGGGAAAGGGGACCAGGCAAAGGGTGAAGGGTGAAGGGAGGGTGAGAGAGAGGGAGGGGAAGGGGAAAGGGGACCTTGCAAAGGGTGAAGGGTGAAGGGAGGGTGAGAAAGAGGGAGGGTAAGGGGAAAGGGGACCAGGCAAAGGGTGAAGGGTGAAGGGAGGGTGAGAGAGGGGCGCTCCTAAGAGTAAGGGGGGGTGGGGGTGATGGTAGAGTTCTCTCCACGCCTCCGCCTTGTTACTACGGTGTCAGGTCGCGGCAGGGTACTTTTGTTCCGCGGCAGAGTGCTGTTTTCGTTGCTGATTATGCTATTGTTGTTGATATTTTTGGTGTTATTGTTAGCGTCCTTGATGCTGTTTCTTATTAGTCTTCCTTTTTGGTATCATTTCGTTAGTGTTATCGTTATCACCGGCAATTCCATTACTGTTAACAATACTAATAATACAAGAACGGTAACAGTTATAAAAATAGAAAAAAAAGATGACAGTAATTACATGTTTTAATGAGCGACGCAAATCTATAGTAAGACCTATCTAATCAGATATCAAGAAGGTGTAAACAAGAGCAGCTTCATCTATGTAAGATTACGAATAATCACCACGATTTTTTCTTCGCTTCCACCTGGTGATTCTGGCCGAGTTTGATGTCTCAAGAACCTCGAGATCGGTATAAGATAGGTCTCGGGTGTTTCCTTGTGTCTGGCATTCGTGGTTCTTGTTTTGTGTTATTTTAATCAGATCTAGATGAAAAAGTATATAACTTTGTTATTGTGAATTTCTTATTGTTATTGGGATTAGTGATTCAGATATTTTTTGTTAAAGGGATTTTATTGTTAAAGTGATATTGTTATTGTGGTAGTTCATTGCCAATTGCTAATGTGATTGTTCACCTCTAATTGTTAGGTGATTCAGATTGTTGGGTGTTTCGTACTGTTTGGTGTCATTTCCTTTTGCTACTTACATCCCATAGTTTATGTGCTCTTTCCTATTGTCAGTTGTCACTTTTTAGTTGTTAGTTATATGTCATTGCAAATAATTAATATTTTTTAATCTACGGTTTCGTAGTTCTCGTTGTTAGATATTTCCTGTTGTTGGTTATTTCTCATTTCTAGTCTTTTGCTATTTATTGTTTAATATTTGCTATTGTTAGTTTTTTTCTTGCCTAGCTTTCATATTTACTTTGATTTCATTTTGTGTGCAGTCTATCTTGTTGCTCTAATGGCGTCGATATATTTTTTTATGGCTTGGGAGAGAACTGAAGCCGATTCGTTCATTTATTTTATTGTTTCTTTGCACGGAGGGCAGGGCGCTGGAGGAGGACTTTCATTTTGTAATATTTTTTGCGTTTTATGGTATTATCAGTATGTGCGTTTTCAATCATAGGTTGTGTATTTTGTGTTTGCGGCATTTTTTTTTTATTTGTCGAACACACATACACACACGCCCGCACACGTACGCACGCACCCCCCCCCCACACACATACACACACACACACACACACACACACACACACACACACACACACACACACACACACACACACACACACACACACACACACACACACACACACACACACACATACACACACATACACACACATACATATACGCTGCGTGTGTTAATAAAAGCTCAGCGGCAGTCAGAAGATAGGTAAGGTCATGGGGTGAGGAAGGGGGGGGGGTCATCACCACCGGGAGAGTGTTTGTGGTTGAGATTGTTGCAAGCCGCCCTGCCTTCAAGGACCTTACATCGGACCTTACCTCTTTTTCTCCCTTTTTCCTTAGTCTTCAAGATCACTGTTCTCTTTTTAAGGTCTCTCTCTTTCCCCCCCTCCTTTTTTATTGTTTTTTCACCGCGTCCCCGATTTTATATGGCGGTCCCCCTCCCCCCCTCCCTCTTTCGCGGCCGGGAGATGCTGGCGGGCGTGTGGGTCTCGGGCGTGGGCGGAGGTGTTGATGGATAATGCACGTGTGTAGCATGGGGCTGAGGAGGATATGCGGGCGTGGATCGAACATGGGCGGGAGGCTAACTGACTGGTGGTATGGCTGGTGGGCGTGGGAAGTGTCAGTAGTGGTAAGCGATGGGGATGGGATGGTGGTTGGACGGGTGTGGGAGCAAGGTGGGCGTGAGGGCGGGCGGCTGAATGAGAGAGAGAGAGAGAGAGAGAGAGAGAGAGAGAGAGAGAGAGAGAGAGAGAGAGAGAGAGAGAGAGAGAGAGAGAGAGAGAGAGAGAGAGAGAGAGAGCGAGCGGCGACGAGCACTGACAAAGGGTGTGGTTCGTACACGGCCGAACGGAGGCGCTGGAACGTCGCGCGAATGGACGGGCGCAAAGGAGGATCCGATTATGGAGTCCGGCCTTGAGGAAACCGGGATTGCGGAGTCCTTTGGCAGGATCCAATAGGAGGGGAAACGGGAGTCCTCTGGATGGAAACAAAGGTAAGGAGGAGAACCTGAGAATGACCATTTCTCCTCCTCCTCCCCCAGGGTTCCCACCGCCGCCACTCCTCCTTATTCGTGTATCGAGTGTATGCTCTTAAATCCTACTGATTTACTAATTTGCCTGAGGTCGGCTTAAGGCGATTTGCTGTAATTGATCCAATTTATGTAATAGGAGGCTGCAACTGGCATTCAATCAATCCGTTGCCCTGCAAGGTTCGCTAATGCCTTACAATCTCCCCTCTTCCCTGTCCCTCTCCCTCTCCCCTTTCTTCCCCTCCTCCTCCACCTCCTCGTCCTCTTCCCCCTTTCTTATTGAGTCAAGGATATTGAGATGTGCGTCGGGGGATAAGCACGGTCACTCATCAGCCCCGGGGACGCACCTGGACGGAATCCCGCGATCTCCAGTCCGCGGAAGGGCATTACGCCTGATTGGGATTGAGGCTGGGCGGGGGAGCAGGGCGGCGGCGGTGGCGGCGGCGGCGGCGGCGGCGGCGGCGGCGGCAACAGCGACCCGCGTTCCCGACCCCTCTCCTAGCAGCCCGAGGCGAGCATGTGGCGCTGCCGGGTTGATCGAGGGGATGAGGGGTGGGGGAGGGGGGATGGATAAAGAAGGGGAAGAGAGGGGGGAAGGGATAGTAGTATAGAGGCGGGGGAGAGGGTTGGGGGAGTTACGGTAAAGAGGGAAAGGAGGGGGTTATGAGGAAGTTGAATTTAGAGGGGTTGGTTGAGGGGGTAGTGGGAGGAAGGAAATTTGGAAGATGTTAAAAGAGAGGCTGGATGAGAGGGGTTTAAGAGGAATCTGGGGAAAGAGGGAGGAAGGGAGGGGGTTAGGGGGAAGCTGGGACGACAGGGAAGGGGTTAGGGGGAAGTTGATTAAGAATTTTGAGTTTCGAATTTTGGGAGGGGCATTGTGGAGGGCTGGAGAGTGGGCGGGAGTGGCGGGGTTCGTAGTGGTGAAGTTTTGCAAGAAGTGGTGATGGCAGGTATTAATTAGGTAAAGAGATTGGCGAAGTTATCCTTGTAGTCACACCTGTATTTATTTTCGTATTGCCAAGGGGATTCTCCCTTTTGACTAATTTGTTTTCATTTAGAGCTTACCAGGAAGTTATTGATAGGACGATATGTAAAAAAATGTGCCTTTGGATGCCGGCAAATATAATTCCGATGGTTTATTTATACTGAATGAAAAGATTAGTAGAACAAATAAGCGTTAAGCATAAGGCTCATTATACTGCCAGAAGTGAGTCTTCGGATGAAATGATTACCTGCCTACTCGACTTCCCCGAGTGGCTCATTACGCGTCTATCATGTATTCGTCATTTATTAGCGTTCTCTCTCTCTCTCTCTCTCTCTCTCTCTCTCTCTCTCTCTCTCTCTCTCTCTCTCTCTCTCTCTCTCTCTCTCTCTCTCTCTCTCTCTCTCCCTCTCCCTCTCTCCCTCTCCCCCTCTCCCCCTCCCCCCTCTGCCCCTCCCCCTCTCTCCCCTCCCCTCTCCCCTCCCCCTCTCACCCTCCCCCTCTCCCCCTCCCCCTCTCTCCCTCCCCCTCTCCCTCCCCCTCTCTCCCTCTCCTTCTCCCTCTCCCTCTCCCTCTCCCTCTCCCTCCCTCCCTCCCTCCCTCCCTCCCTCCACCCTCCTTTTCCTTGCAACGCCGCTGCAATCTTGCTCCATCGATAGCATTACGCCATTTTTCCGACTCGTGGCCATTGCATCCAGCTGAACATGGCCATTTCTTTTGTCGTGCGAAGTCTCGGGCAACACTGCGCCGTTCTCCTCCGAGCCTCCGCCGCCGCAGCCACAACGCCGCACTTGCCTCCGCCTCCGCAGCCCCTCCTCAACCGCCGCAGCTGGCACCAGGCAGCCCCCGTTAGTCCTTCCCTTTATATCCTATTACAGATGGCGGCTTCCGGCTTACCCTTCCTCCTCCCACTCCCTCCCCTTCTACCACTCCCCCTTCTTTCTCGCCGTCCTCCTCTTCCTCCTCCTCTTCCTTCTCCTCCTCCTCCGCTTCCTCCTCCTTCTCCAAGCCTTTTCTTCCTTCCCCTTCCCGTCGGGTGATGTGAATGTTGATGAAGATCATTTAGAAAGGACCTGTTGGCAGCGTCCCTCCAAGCGGCGAGGCCGAAGGGCGGCAGGAGGCAGGAGACGGCGCGGCGGTGCGAGGACAGACAGCATTCTCTCCTCGGCTCAAGACAAGGAGCCCTTCTATTCAGACTCCCTTGATGGACGGTCCCTGACAATGGTAACTACTGCCGGCCCGCAAGGTCGGGTGTCCGGCTCCTTTAGCACGTGCAAGCCGCCCTTACGCACCGTGGCGTGATGGGGCGACGATACCTGCAATAGCGCCGTTGCTGGTGTGTGATCAGTGCGGAGATGCCTGTGTGTTTCTCGCGCTGTAGGGGCCGGGGAGGCGCGCGTCGGGTTGATGTTGACATCCAGTGCTGCAGGAACTTTCAGGAGGGATTCTTGAGACTGACACGCCGTGCGCGAATTCGTACGAGGATGCATATTTCAGATGGCGTTTTTGAGATGGATGGTTTTTGGCTCGGATGCGACCGTGTTAATCCAGATGGAATGTACGCACTCCACGTTCATCTCAGCGTTGCTTCATCAGTCGGCAACATTCAGCGACGAAATGGAGACGGCGTTAGCATACCCAAGAAAGGGTTTCACTCCTATGGTGTCTACTTGAAGCACATGACTGCTAGATGGCACGATGCGTATGGTTAGAGGATATCTTTTCCGCAGGACGATTCTGGCTCTTCCCCTTCTCGTCACGTGTGTTCCGCGATGTGAAACCCGAAGGAGGTTGTTCTTCCCCTTTCCTCCACCCTCGGTGCCTGATCTTGAGGATGTCTTGTTTAATTATCAAAGTGGCAAGCAAGGTAGAGGGGGAAGGGGGATGGGGTAGGGAGGAGGGAGAAGCTAATTAATAACGCACTGTGTATCTTAGTTAAGCCGTTTATTTTTTATCCAAAAGTTTTATTCAGGCTGATTGTTTTTCCAGAACCACGTATTTGTTGATCTTGCGTTGCCGGAGCGTGGTTAGGGGGGGAGGGGGAGGGGGGGGGGGAGCTCGTCGCGTGTGAGGGCCGTGTGGACAGGAGGACGGGCCCCGTTTACTTTCGGCCGAGTTAAGTAAAGTGTCGGAGATTACGCGAGGAAAGTTTATCGCTCTGTTGGTGTTGGGACGTCGGGTCGGTTGCTTGGTTTCTGGATTTGGTGGATGGTTGGATGGTTGGTCGGACGCGTAAGTGGTTTGGTTGCTGGATTTGGGGGATGGTTGGATGGTTGGTCGGACGCTTAGGTGGCTTTGTGGACGGTTGGTCGTGGTTGGTTGATTTGGTGGATGGCTTTGTGGATGGTTGGTCGGTTGGTGGAACGTTTAGGTGGTTGGTGGGTTGGTCAGCCGAATGTTTGGCTGGTTGGTTAAGCGGGACTCCTTTCTAGGGACGATAAGACGATTTGTTATAACACCCCCCCCCCCCAGTCCATTTATTTCGTCCCCTCCTACGTCAGGAGGAATTACGTGGGTCATTCTAGGCAAGAATTAAGCGTCTGTCAGTTTGGGTGCACGGGCGCTAAATCTATCTCCCAGTCGTTTTCTTCCCTCTATTTCGTGACTTACTCTCGTATACTCATTTCTCTTATGCGTCCTCTTTCTTCCCTCCATTTCTTCCTCATGCATCTTATAACCTCAGTCAATTTCTTCCTAACGCTTCCTCATCTCCCTTATGCGTCTTCATCTCCATCATCTTCATGCGTCCTCTCCCCTCCCTCAATACATCCCTCATGCGTCCCTTCCCCTCCCTCAATGCTCGATCTCATCCCCCTCATTCGTCCCTTCTCCTCTCTCCTTTTCTTCCTCATCTCCCTCATGCGTCCCTCTCCTCCTATGTCTCTCTCATGCGCCCCCCTCTTCTCCTATATCTCCCTCATGCGTCCTCATCTCCCTCGCCCTTCTGCTCTCCCTCCATATCTTCCTCACTCGATATCATCTCTCTCATGCGTCCCCTTTCCTTCTATTTCTCCCTCATTTATCCCCTCTCCTCTCACCTTTCCTTCCTCATCTTCCTCATTCATCCCTTCTCGTCTCTTTCCTTTCTCGCGCATCCTCCTCTCCCTTCATCCCGTCATTCCAGCCTCCCCGACGGAGTCCCAAGCCAAGCGGACTTCCGATGATGTTGCAATACTCATTAGATTAATTATAGAATCTTGTTTTAAAGAAGTTCATCCACTTGACCTATCGATTAATGGCGCAAGAAGTCAAAAGAAGGCTTTTGATCTCTTAATTTACTAGATTAATATGATTAGATTGCCTAATCTCTAACCGTATAGTTGTCCCTCATCCTTCGTATCAGTTGCTAACTCCCTTTTCATCAGGTTCGTTTTGGTTCCGACAATACATATTTGTTGCAATCGACCTGACTGTTCTGGCCGGTAATTCGTCCTTAGGTATGACTGCTAGAAAAGAGGAAGCAGGAAATGAGTTGATGAATTCTAGTTAATCATATGCAGAAATTTTTTTTTGTTCCCCGTCGTGTAACGAACGAACACCAGTGACGCTATGTATCTCTTTGTGTCGGAACATTTATAATCTTTATTCATGCTGGATCTAATTAATTATAGATTCATGAAGTGCAGTTCATCCCAAAGAGTTGAGTTGTGAACCCCCCACTCCCCTCCCCTCCCCCCAACCGTCAAAAAAAAGAAAAAAAAATGCTGTCAATGTTCCTTCCGCTCCCTCCGAGTGAATGCTGGTAAATGCATGGCCGCAAAACGATGATAAATGCTCAGCGCAGTGGCATAATCCTTCAGGTTAATCCTCCAGTAATGCTGTGAGATCATTAAGTTTTTTTTCGCTTCACAAAGGCGAGTTTATATAGCTCGCTTTTGAATAAAGAGGTTCAGTATCACTTAGGCTGTATATTGATCGTTTATTACGCTCGTTTGCTCGCTCGTTCCTGGCGCTAATTATTTCAAAACCGTGAGTTTGTGATAATGAGGGGGGGGGAGTTTTCTTTTTTGTTCTGTTTTCTTTTTTGTTCTGTGATGACGATGGGCTAAATTGTGAGGGATTTTGTTGCCTTGCTTGCCGCCCTTCGCTCTCAGATTTCTAGTTGCTCTGTCTTGCTGCTCTCTCTCTCTCTGTCTGTCTGTCTGTCTGTCTCTCTCTATCTCTGTCTGTCTGTCTGTCTCTCTGTCTGTCTGTCTGTCTCTCTGTCTCTCTGTCTCTCTCTCTCTCTCTCTGTCTGTCTCTGTCTCTCTCTCTCTCTCTCTCTCTCTCTCTCTCTCTCTCTCTCCCTCTCTCTCTCTCGCTCTCTTGCTCTTTCCCTCTTTCCCTCTCTCCCTCTCTCCCTCTCTCCTTCTCTCCCTCTCTTCCTCTCTTCCTCCCTTCCTCTCCCTCTCTCTCTCCCTCTCCCTCTCCCTCTCTCCCCCCTCTCCCTCTCTCCCCCTCTCCCTCTCTCCCCCTCTCCCTCTCTCCCTCTCCCTCTCCCTGCCTCTTTCTGCCTCCCTCCCTCTTCCATTATTTCGCGAACACCAGTGCAGTGATATGTCCTAACGTGCTATCATTGCTTTCGCCTTCTGTGTGGAGCGTTCTCCCCCCCCTTCCTCCTGCCCCCCATCTCCACCCATCCCTCACAGAGGAGATTCGCAGGGTTGATACAGGGCAATGTTTGCTGCACGCATGTAAACACTGCAGTAGACAGTAATCCTCCTCTCCCTCTCTCCCTCCGTCCCTCTTCCCCCTTTCCCCCCTCCCTGCCTCCCTCCCGTCCTTTCTCCCCCTCCCCATTTTTATTTTCTCACGCAAAATTTCTCCCCATCTTTTCTCCCCCCTCCCCCTTGCGGTTTATGTTCCCCTCTTCGTACTTCCCAGCTCGGATCATTCCCTTATTTTGGAAGTGCGTTTCCCCTCACCTCTCTTGCCTCTCTTTCGCTCACATTTACCTGAGCCTCCCCCGCATGTCACTCGCTGTGCGATGCTCTCTTTCTTTCTGTCTTCTCTCTCCTCTCCATTTTCTTTCTTCCTCTTTTACCTTTCCTCTCCTCTCTTCTCCACTACTCCCTTCATTTTCCCTTTCCTTACTCTCCTCTCCTTTCCTTTACCCCCCTTTCCTTTCCTCCCCTTCCCATCCCATCCCATCCCATCCCCTCCCTTCCCTACCCTCCCCTTCCATGCCTAACCGCTCCCTCCCTCTTTCCCTTACTCCCTCCCTCCCTCCCTCCCTATCCTCCCCTCACTGCCGGCTCCCCCGTCACCCCCCTCCTCCCCCGGCTAAACCCCTAGGCCAACATAGTCGCCTTGTCCTTTCCCTGCTTTTACACTGGGCTTTACCGCGGCGCCCGGGTATTTGGGGGTAATTGCGAAATCTCTTTATTGTTTTATCAGGCGGGCCAAACTTTGATCTTTCGAGCTCTTATTCCTTCTCTTTCTCTTTCTTTCTCTCTCTCTCTCTCTCTCTCTCTCTCTCTCTCTCTCTCTCTCTCTCTCTCTCTCTCTCTCTCTCTCTCTCTCTCTCTCTCTCTCTGTCTCTCTCTGTCTCTCTCTCGTCTCTCTCTCTCTCTCTCTCTCTCTCTCTCTCTCTCTCTCTCTCTCTCTCTCTCTCTCTCTCTCTTTCTTTCTCTCTCTCTCTCTCTCTTTCTCTCTCTCTCTCTCTCTCTCTCACTCTTTTCTCTGCCTTCCTCCTAATTTCTCAATCCATCCATCCAGACATTCATCTCTTCCACGCACAGTACTAGATGTATGCGAATCTTTTCTCTCTTTTCTTCCTCTCCCTTTCTCTTCGCTTGCAGCGTAGGCATGCATGTGGCATCGAGACAAAGGAGGCAGGTGCAAGGGCAGCGTGGGCATGAGGCGAGAGAGG
>NC_091556.1:10836845-10846845 GCF_042767895.1 Penaeus vannamei | reverse complement strand
TAGGGACTGCAGGGGCGACAGGAGCAGGTTGTGGACACGGGAGCATCAGATAAAAGTGTCTTCCCCCGCCCTGCCCTCTCCCTCTCCCCTGGCGCCCCCCGCCCCCCGCCGCCAGTAGCCCATCCCGGGTGCGGACGCTAACAAGGCTCCGGTTAATGATTCGGCGGGTGAGAGTCGCCAGGCGATACTTAGTAGACGAGGGCTCTTAAAGGACGTCTCGTGCTCGCGGCTGGCTCTCTCGCGGGCTCAGGCGGCGGCGGCTGGGGCGGCTTGCTGGTGTATACTGGCTTTAGGGAGGGCTTTGGGCTTAGGATTTCGGCCGCTGGATGACTAGGTGGTGATGTCTTTGAATCCATCTGGATTTAGGTGGCTGCTGTTATCGTCCTGCACCCGTAGGACGCTGACCCGAAAACTCTGTGTAAAGAGTCCGCTGTGAGTACTAGTCGCTCCAGAGGAAAGAGCTTGAGGTTTCTGCTTTATGGACGAATCTTTGCAAACCAAGTCGGAAGCCGAGATAAGATTGGTGGTTAATAAATGAACCCGGCAGATCATTCGCGGACCGCGGAGGGACCGTGAAATAAGAGGTATTATGGTCGAGAACTGCTTGTAGCGGTGTGTTTACTCAAAACTGCAGAACCATTGTACGATTGTTCTAAATTTTTCTTGGTTTGCGTGACCACAAAAGGAGATTTCTGGGGTCCCTGTGGCGGCTAATGTGGATGAATGCACGGGTGTATGTTTGTGTGCGTGCGCGTGTATTTGTTCGTTGTGTGCATTTGCATTTCTTTCCTCTCTTCCCTTCTCGTGTCTTCGCTTCGGCTTCTTTGGATTTTAGTCGATTCGATCCCTGTTTTTATTTCATCTCACCAATTCTCATTTCGTGTCTCCTCACAAGTGTCCTTCTCTTCTTCTAATTTCACAGTGTTCCCCTAATTCTCCTCCTTCATGTACCTCCCCCCTCCCCTTCTTCTTCCCTCCTCTCCCTTTCTTCCCTTTCTATCTCCCCTTCTCTTCTGCTTCCCTTTTCCATTTTACTTCTTCTCCTTCTCCATCTTCTCCTTCTCCTTCCTCCCCTCCTGATAGATAGATAGAATGATTGATTCATAGACAGAGAGATAGAGAGAAGAGGAGTAGAAAAATGAAGGAACTCATGAGGCGCTATACAGGTAAGGATGACAGAGAACGCCGACTTCGGTTATGAGGACACATGGGAAATGAGAAAATGAGGGAGGAAGGTCTGGCTTCGGCTGTGTGGAGAGAGAGAGAGAGAGAGAGAGAGAGAGAGAGAGAGAGAGAGAGAGAGAGAGATATATATATATATATATATATATATATATATATATATATATAGAGAGAGAGAGAGAGAGAGAGAGAGAGAGAGAGAGAGAAACAGAAAGAGAGAGAAAGAGAGAGAGAGAGAGTGTGTTGTGTGTGTGGGGCGTGGGTGAGTGGACACATTGTAATAAGGTAACCTACGTTGCACCTCCGACCTAATCCACAACACCTGGAGAATAATCGTGTGAGTCGCATAAAGGTGTTCAGCCCCGGCCTGTCCGCTAATCCGGCCTGGACCCTCCTCCTTCCCCCGCTCCCTCCTCTCTCCTCCCCTCCCTTAGTCCCTCCTCCTACCCCCTCCCCTCTTCCCTTCCCTCCCCCTCGCCCCCCTCTCCTTAGTCCCTCCTCCTACCTCAGCCCCGGCGAGCCCCCTTAGAGCTCTTCCCTACCTCTCTGATGTCCCTTCGACAGGGTCTCTGTCTCTCTCCCCACCGGATTTCCCCATTGGTCGGAAATCCTAAATATCTGCCCTGCTTTTCCCGACGTTGTTGAGCCTCCTCTACCCTGCCAGGTCCTCCCTGCCAGGCCCCTTCCTCCCTGCCTCCGACGTGTCCAGTGGCGCCTTTTCCCCGTACCTCCATCATTAGAATCTCCCTGCCTCGTTTCACACCTGTTATCTCACCAGAACATATGATCATTTACCCTTAATCTCCTGGAAATTCCTCGTTGAGCTTGGGTTTTATATGAAGTACATTAATGGACTTCGTTCCATACGTACATTTTTTTTTTTTTTTGCCTGAATTGTGTAATGACCCTTTTTGTCTTGGTTTGTCTTGGTTTTACCTTTCTCACCTGTGGTCCCTTTGCATTTTTTTCCAGTTTTCTTCTTCTTCAGCTCCTCCCTCTTCTCTTGTCCTCTCGTCCCTTTTTCTTCTATTTTCCTTTCCTCTATCTTTCCTTTCCTTCCCTTCCCTTCCCTTCCCTTCCTTCCCTTCCCTTCCCTTCCCTTCCTTCCCTTCCCTCCCCTCCCCTCCCCTCCTCCCTCCCCTCCCCTCCTCCCCCTCCCTCCTCCTTCCCCTTCCCGTTCCTTTCACTTCTTCTCTCTTCTCTTCTCTTCTCTCTTCTCCCCTCCCCTCCTCTCCTCTCCTCTCCTCTCCTCCCCTTCCCTTCATTTCCTCCAACTACCTACGTACATACCTGCCCTTTTCCTTCTTTTTCTCCCATACTTTTCCAACCTCAAATTTCTATACCGGGGTGACCCTGTTCCCCCGAGGACCCCCACCCCCCACCATCCCCCAGGCAGGGGAATGGCAGGGCATGTGTAGTAGAACTGAGGGCGAGGGGCCATGTGTTCCGCGGGCCTGGGAGGTGAGTCTCTCTCTCTCTCTCTCTCTCTCTCTCTCTCTCTCTCTCTCTCTCTCTCTCTCTGTCTCGCTCTCTCTCTCTCTCTCTCTCTCTCTCTCTCGCTCTCGCTCTTTCTCTTTCTCTTTCTCTTTCTCTTTCTCTTTCTCTTTCTCTTTCTCTTTCTCTTTCTCTTCTCTCTTCTGTCTTCTCTCTCTTCTCTCTCTCTCTCTCTCTCTCTCTCTCTCTCTCTCTCTCTCTCTCTCTCTCTCTCTCTCTCTCTCTCTCTCTCTCTCTCTCTCTCTCTCTCTCTCTCTCTCTCTCCCTTCCCCTCCCTTTCCTCCTTCCTCTCCCCCTTCCTCCCATTTTCTCTGTCCCCAACTCTCTTCTCCATCCCTTTCCTTTCTTCCCATCCTTCCCCTCTCCCCATCCTTCCCCTCTCCCCATTCTCCCCATCCTCTCCCTCTCCCTCTCTCCCCCGCCTGTGCCAAGAGAGCAGGGCAACTATGGCCGCCGCGCATTCCCGGGCCGTCATTCCGCAGTCGAGAGTGGGCAGCAAGAATTAGCAAAGTGTGACGCGCCTTGCACACAGATCGTAACGTCTCGTCACCTTGTCGTTGAGGGTCGGCCGTGAGACGTGACGGGAATTGTGTTCCCTGTTTTTGTTTGTCTGTATTTTCCTCTTTTCTGTATTGTTTTCTCTTCCCTTTTTTCCCTCATCTCTTTGTCCCTTTTTTTATTTTGTTCTTCGAAGGGTTTTAAACCTCGGTGTCTTGTCTTCCACACGACGGCGTTGGAGAAATGTCGCGTCGAGGGAGAAGACACTGGCGATCGGTTTCAGAGGCTTTCGCATTTGGTTCTCCTCTCCTTGGGACTCGACGGGGATCGCGCGAGGTTTCATAACTTGAATTTTATGTGCAAAGAAAACGGCAACTTTATTATCCGACTTAGAAAATAACTTTCAGCTTTCGGTATTTTTGTCATGATTGTTGAAAGGAGCGGATTCGAGACTTTTCCGTTTTTTTTAAGGCTTGGAATTTCTATTGCTATTGGGATATGCGTTTTGGGAATATTGTTTGTTTGCACCTGGTCTAATTATAAGTGTATAGGTATATTATAGGATATGTAGGATCTGAAAATCGAGGACAAATGGGTGTCGTGTCAGGTCCCAATGTCATCCCGCGCTACTGGTCTCGTCACCAGCTTGTCTCTGATACACGCGTCCGCACCTTCTCGTCACAAGGTACTCTCTCACCTCTCTTATGTCGGCTATATCTATTTAAGATGCTCTTAGTGTGACGTCACTGTATAATGAACTTCTTGTTTCACTGTGGATAATGTTCAAGACTTTTTCAGGAATGAACAGATGAATGCATGTTTGGATCTCCCGGAAGTCAGGGCGAATAGGAGACGATATAACGCGGGTTTGGCGCCTCCATTACTCTCTCTTCTTGCTATGGGCGGGAAGTGTCTGGCCGTCATGGTCATTTTCTCACTCGTTACAGATTTGAGCGATGGTGGGATTATGATAGGAATTACGATATGGAAGATTATACCAAACTCTCGTACAATGGATAATTTTCAGCGGAGGAAATGCATGCAAGTGGCGTTTTTCTAGTGCGTTGAGGAAGAAAGAGAGAGAGAGGGTGGTGCTGTGGGCTGGTGGCGGCATGGGAGACACAGGTCCTGCTCACCAGAGGCGCCCGCCTGTGTATAAACGGTGCCCTGTTTGGCCGCCTGTTTGTTTGGCCAACCGAGCTTCTCCGCCACCTGCTGCCCCCTCCCCCTCTCTCCTGCTCCTTTTCCTGCTGGTCCTCGGAAGCTTTAGTGAGCACATTGTTCATTTTATTGTTTCTCGGGATCCGTTGGCAGGTTAACGCGTACCACCGCAGTCGCCTAATCTTCGAAAATTCGTCATTAATTGGCTACGGTTTAGGCTTCGCCACCTCCTTCTTGTGAGAGATTGGGGATCTAAAATAACTCAGATTGGGCGTTATTGTTTGGAAAGGCGAGAGAGATACTAGTACTGACATTATCGACCAAATTAACGTTGTTTGCGGCGCCGAAGCTCAAGATATCGAAAAAGAAATAAGAGAGATCTCCGTGTTGGCGGCCTGGCCGGGATTGTAACGTATCGGTCGATGCGATAAGCCACATTACGTAGATAAGATTTGCCGAAGTTAGGGAGATTGGGACGATAAACAGGCCGTAATGGTAAGCTCTGTGGTTTAAGCTCTCGCGAGATTCACTCATTACATGCAATACGGGGATGCAATTAAGGTTTAACTAATCGTAATCCCTCACGCTGCATTCGCAATGAGGTTGGGGGGTGGGGGAGGGGGTTCCGGTGGGTCGTTGAGGTGGAGCGCGGGGCATTCGGAGGGATTTTGAAATTGATTTTGACTTGATTCGTTCTTGTTCAGGGAGGCGGGGCTCGGAGAACACGTAAACTGATGATGGATGAGCGGGATGATTGGGTGACACTGACGGATGTGACCGACGGGTGCCAGGTGAGGCGGGGGGTAAGGGAGGAGGAAAGGGAGGAGAATGGAGGAGGAAAGGGGAGGAGAATGGAGGGAGGAAAGGGAGGAGAATGGAGTAGGAGGAGAAAGAAGAATGGAGGAGGAGGAAGAAGAAGAAGAATGGAAGAGGAAGAAGAAGAAGAATGGAAGAGGAGGAGGAAGAAGAAGAAGGGAGGAGGAAGAAGGGAGGCAGGCAGGAAGGAAGGAAGGGAGGGAGAGAGGTAAGGAGTAAGGAAGAAAAAGAAGAAAAAAAAGGAGGAGGAGGAGGAGGAGAGGGAGAGAATATTCTGAGATGTCGGGTCACCGGGGTGGCTTGTGTAATTAGAGCATATTTGGCTTCTGGTAGTCTGTTTATATACCTGTCCATATTTATTGATATGGATATCTGCTTGCGCTTCTCTCTCTCGCGCTTCTCTCTCTCTCTCTCTCTCTCTCCCTCCCTCTCTCCCTCCCTCCCTCCCATTCTCCCTCTCTCCCTCTCCCTCTCTCCCTCTCTCTCACTCTCTCTCTCTCTCTCTCTCTCCCTCCTTCCCTCCCTCCCTCTCTCTCTCTCTCTCTCTCTCTCTCTCTCTCTCTCTCTCTCTCTCTCTCTCTCTCTCTCTCTCTCTCTCTCTCTCTCTCTCTCTCTCTCTCTCTCTCTCTCTCTCCCCTCCCTCACTATCTCTCTCTCCCTTCTCTCACTCTCTCTCTCTCTCTCTCTCTCTCTCGCTCTCTTTCTCTCTCTCTCTCTCTCTCTCTCTCTCTCTCTCTCTCTCTCTCTCTCTCTCTCTCTCTCTTTCTCTCTCACACACACACACACACACACGCACGCACACGCACGCGCACTCACGCACGCACGCACGCACGCAAAGCAAAATACACACATAAAACCGTGAAGCGTAGTCGTTGATCCATCCTCTGGTTTATATCTCAATCATGTTTCAAAATCTTCGTCGCGGCAGAGTCCAGGTGAAACAAAATCTGCGGGTGACTTACGACCTTCGATAGTCCATTGTCTTGAAGCAAATAATGGTGATAAATGTCTGGAGAAGAAGTGTATGGGGAAGGAGCCGGGAACAGAGGAAGGAGGGGGGGGGGTACGGGGAAAGGGGAGATGGGGGTAGGGGGGGGAAGATAGAGAGGTTGTAGTTATGAAGAAGAGACCAACACAAGAGGCCTTTGTCGTGGGCGCCGTGACTAAACTGCCGTCACTCTCGAAACCCGAAACTGTTTGCCAAGCGGGGAAGGAGATGCCTGGAGCTGTGTGCTGTGACTCGAAGAATGCACTCCCCCTCCCATCCCTCCCCCCCCTCTCCTCTCTCCCCTACCCGTCCTCCCCCACTGTCATGTTTATGACAGGGGCGTGGTAATGGTCGGTGACGCTGGGTGGCAAGGGGCATCAACGTGTCACACTGTTGACGCGAGAACACGGCTGGTCTCTCTGCGTTCATGCTTGCGCTGCCACGCCCGCGCGCAACCGCCCGACTCGTCGTTGTCTGCGCCCATTATCGTCTACGTAGGGCTGTCTAGGGGCAGAATGTTTATTACTCCTTCAGCTGATAGTGTGCATTTCCCTCTCTGACACTTTTTTAATAGGAGAGAAAGAGTAGCTGCAGGTGTGGGTCTCGGTGGAATCTGCTGTATGTACCTCCTTCGGCGTTTCGGTGACTTACGCTGTGGATCCGCGGATTGGAGGGGGATTATCACAAGGTCACGCGGCTCCTGGCTGCGTCTGGCCGAATCGATTGGGCATGCCATATATTTGTACATTGTGAAGGCTGGATCGGCTGTGCAATGCGTTTCGTTTGTTTTGGGCGGCCTCCCTCGCTGCCTCGCCCTTCCTCCTGGCCGTCCTCTTTTTCCCCTATTCCTCTTTTTCAGATTTTCTCTCTCTCTCTCTCTCTCTCTCTCTCTCTCTCTCTCTCTCTCTCTCTCTCTCTCTCTCTCTCTCTCTCTCTCTCTCTCTCTCTCTCTCTCTCTCTCTCTCTCTCTCTCTCTCATTCTCATTCTCATTCTCATTCTCATTATCCCGCCCCCCCTCTCCCTCTCCCCCTCTCCCCCTTCCTCTTTTCCTCATTGCCCCTGCTCATGGGTTCAGCATTAGGCCACAATTGTGTGCTTCCGGTGCATGTAGACTTGCTTGACATGCGCAAATTAAATGCATGCAAGAGAGGGTAAATCAAGTACAAGAGTTTATTAAAAGCGCCGACGGAAGTCGTGTAGACTGACAAGCCACTAGTGTCAGCTGAGAGGTATGTCAGGTGGTAGTTGTCATGCTGACACTGGGAGTCAAGGGTGGGTAGGTGTGTTTCTCGGTCCCATGGGGTAGTAGGGAGTAGGGAGTGGGTAAAGGTTGGAGGTGGGGAGTGGGCAAAGGGTAGGGGTGGGGAGTGGGCACAAGGTGGGGAGGTGGAGGCACTGGGGTGGCACACGAGGGAGGCAGTTTCTGGCAGAGGTGGCTGGGTGGGTGTTTTCGTGGCTTCGGTTAATGGTTCGAGGATGAGTATGCTCGGGTGATTTTACTTTGTTTTTTTTTTCATTTGTTTGTTTTTGACCATTCGAGGTGGCGACTCCTTTGTCTCTCGCGCTGCCGGGTGCCGTTCGCCGCGGAGTGATGGGCGAGTGGAGTGCAGTGCCGATGATTCAGGCTCCGAGCGGCAAACGTCTTTAGTATCGGCTGGGGTATTTTTAGCGCCGACGAGTGCCAGTGGAGGAATGTTGTGGTTGTGTTTTGCGTCATCGAGTGTCGGTCGCTGCGACGGAATATGTGGTGGTCGAACTGATGTCAGGCAGGGAATATGGTGGCAGTATTGGTGTCAGGACGGAGGAGGGGATAGCAGACACAGGAGTTGACACAGTGCCAGATGCTGTCTTTGCCACCGCCACCACTGCCGTCGCCGCCGCCCTCACCCGCCCTCTGTTGACACGCTCACGCCCACCACTACCTACTGCCACCCGCGTCGAGTAAATACAGATTGGTATTTTGTTCTGCCGTGATTCATTTACCGTGCTTTCTGTCTGGACTGACGATTAATATTTATAAACAAGACACATATGTCAATATTTTTTGTCATTCGCCCTTCCGCTTCCACTGTTTTTTTCTCTTTTTATCTCTTCTTTTCTCTTCCTCCCCTCCCTTCTCTTCCCATTCTTTCCCTTTCCTATCTTCATTACTCTTTCCTTTTCCTGGCTATCACCTATTCATTCTTCCCTCTTTTTTTTACTCCACCCACTTCCTTATTGTCTCTCCTCTTCCTTCCTTCCTTGCCTCCTTTCTTATTCCCACATTCTTTCCTTTATCTCTTTATTTTCCTACTTCTTCCATACGCCCCTCTCTTCCCTCTTTCTGAAGCCACCTGGGCCGAGTCTCGTAGACGACATCAGGACGTCTTGGAAATTTTACTTTGCTGAAATCTTGCTTCACGCTTGACATCACAACATTACCTCACCCGTCTTGTTTATGCCCCCCCCCCCGTCTCTAGCTCCACGCCCTTGCTACCCGAGTGCCACCAGTGTGAGGATGCCATCCGAGTGCCACGCCGGCTGCCACGGCTCTTGTGTTTCCCTGGGTTTGTACCCCCCCCCCTCTCTCTCTCTCTCTCTCTCTCTCTCTCTCTCTCTCTCTCTCTCTCTCTCTCTCTCTCTCTCTCTCTCTCTCTCTCTCTCTCTCTCTTTCTCTTCTCTTCTCTCTTTCTCTTTTCTTTTCTTGTCTCTTCTCTCTTCTCTTTCTCTCTTCTCTCTCTCTCTTCTCTCTTCTCTTCTCTTCTCTCTTCTTTCTTCTCTCTTCTCTCTCTCTCTCTCTCTCTCTCTCTCTCTCTCTCTCTCTCTCTCTCTCTCTCTCTCTCTCTCTCCCTCTCTCTCTCTCTCTCGCTCGCCTCTCTTTTCTCTTTTCTCTTTCTCTCTTTTTCTCTCTTTCTCTCTCTTCTCTCTTCTCTCTTCTCTCTTCTCTCTTCTCTCTCTCTCTCTCTCTCTCTTCTCTCTCTCTCTCTTCTCTCTCTCTCTCTCTCTCTCTCTCTCTCTCTCTCTCTCTCTCTCTCTCTCTCTCTATCTCTCTATCTCTCTCTCTTTCTCTTTCTCTTTCTCTTTCTCTTTCTTTTTCTCTTTCTCTTTCTCTCTTCTCTTTTCTCTCTTCTCTATTCTCTCTTCTCTCTTCTCTCTTCTCTCTTCTCTCTTCTCTCTTCTCTCTTCTCTCTCTCTCTCTCTCTCTCTCTCTCTCTCTCTCTCTCTCTCTCTCTCTCTCTCTCTCTCTCTACCTCTCTCTCTCTCTCACACACACACACACACACACACACACACACACACACACACACACACACACACACACACATACACACACACACACACACACACACCCCTACATCCTCTCTCTTCACCCTCTCCTCTCCTCTCTCCATCCCCTATCTATCAGAATCTCTCCTTTCTCCTCGTCCCATCTCCACCTCCCTCGGCCAGCATCGGCATCATCTACAAGAACGCCTCCCTCTCAGCCTCGAGACTAAGCCTTCCGTTCCCTTCCCCTTGGAGCCTCAGTCGCCTCCCCTCTGGAAATCTCCCCTCCGCTCCTTATCCACTCCTTCGTCCCTTGGAACGCTCTCTCCCCTCGGTTCGTCCTTCCAGAACCTCTCTTCTCCCCTCTCCTTCCCGAGTCTCCGCTCCTCCTCCTTGGTTACTTTGGAATCCGCTCGTTTATCTTGTGATTTATTCAGAGTCTGATTCTCTCTTTTTCTATTTTTAGTCGTTTATTCTTCCGTTCTTCGTTTACCACTTTTCTCGTTGTTTTTCCCAAGGTTTTTCTTTTTCTTTCTGGGTCTTTTTTTGTAGATACCAATATTTTCTTCTCCCTCTTCCCCCAATCGTTTTTCTTGCTTCACCATCTCACTCCA
>NC_091556.1:10819345-10829345 GCF_042767895.1 Penaeus vannamei | reverse complement strand
TCCGTTGATTGGCCATTGCACAAGAGGCAACACGTCGGCGTTCGTGTCGAGCGATTTTTGAAGAACGGGGATCCTGGTCGCCGTATCCCTTGAAGCGGAGACACGGGCTTATTGGTGACAGCTCTCGCGATACCATTCCATTAGTGGTGCTGCGTGTGACTTATGTTAAATCCTTTGGGTGTCGTCTGTCGCACGTGGAAGGGGCGGGGTGACGGGAGGGATGGTGGGAAGGAAAGGCGAGGTGCGGGGAGGAGAGGGGAGGTGGGGGTGGTGAGGGGAGGTGGAGATGGAGAGTGGAGGTGGGGTGGGGGTGGAGGCTTGAGAGAGAGGAAGAGAAAGGAGTGGAGAGAGAACATGAGTTTGCAACCGATGGTAAACTTATAACACATTTTTTAATTAAGTCAGCAGAACATTTATATTTTTCCTGTCTGATTGCCTTTTCGATTTAATCGTTTCATTTGTTCGAGTGAAAGCCAACTACCACCTCATCCTCCTCCTTCCCCCACACTTCAAACGTTTTCAGAGTTGGAAGTGAATTTAAAATATTCCCCCATCGCGGAGTTTCAGCGACTAATACCAGGTATGCGTGGATGAGACAGCGGTTTTATTCGACTTCAGAAGAGTATCAAACAATCACTTTATCACAACAAAATATATATCCGAATAGAATAAAAATATTAGGTCTGAAGAGAAAGAAATCAAAGTTCTGAAGCGGCGGTTGGTGGGAAAAGGGACTGTCATTGGTTGATCAGCCCGGGGCACGTGGTGGGGGTATGACGCGATAGGGGCAGGGGCGGGGTGCGGGGTGGGTATGATACGCTACAGAAAGGCAAGTGAGAAGGGAGAGAGAAGGGTAGGGAGAGGGAGGTGGACACTGAAGGTGAGAAGAAAATGCTTTATGGAAAGAGGCAAGTCGAGTAGGAAGGGCAATGCGCATAGATACCACAACCCAGAGCCTGAGTGGGCGTGAGGATAAGAGGGACCCGCACGACGGCGGCGTTGGGCGCAAGAGAGGCGCAAGGCGGACGCTGCCGTCCAGGAGGAGCGAATCGGAGTGATTAAGGGACAGAGGGAAGCGAAGTGACACGGGAAGCCGCGTCGGATGAGTCCCAACACGCCGGGGAAGATAAGGAGTGACGGGGCGTCGGCGCGGAGGAGGGCGATGTTGCTGGCTGTCAAGGCGACCCGCGAGGGAGGATGACGAATAGGAAGGAGGCAACGCGACATAAGCCCGGATAATGGTGGGAAGAGATATAGTAGGTGATGATTACACGGAATGACGAAGAAAGCAATCATAAGCGGGCATCTCAATTACCGGTGCGGGGAGGCAGCGCCACCACACGGGCGGGCGCGCACCGTAATGATAGCGTCCGGCAAGACGTATGAGATGGGTCAGGCGCGCCTCGCGTTCTTCGCCGCGCAGGCAACCCGGGAAAACACACACCGCGGCGCCCTAGCAATTATGCCCTCCGGCTCGCTGGAGTTCCTAGATTCGCTCCTCCCGGGGATTACAGACGCGAGGCGCTCTAGCAAGAGTTATCTGGGGTTTAATAGCGCCGGGTGTACTCGAGAGGGTTGCGGCCGATAATAGATCAAGGGCTCCCGGCGGTAGCGCAGCGCAAGACCCTCGGGGATGGTTCGCACTTGGCAACTATAGGGTTCGAAATGCCTTGGCCGAGCTATGGGGAGCGGGGATCTCGCGGGCGAGGCGAAAGGGAGAAACCGTTTGCACTCGCGCCTGGTCTGCTTTGTCATCGAGCGCGCCGAAGGACCTGCCATTGCCCGTCGTGTCCTGAGGCCGACCATGACTCTGAGCTCTCGCAGGAAGCGCGATAAGCGCCGATGACAGGGGGAAGCAAACGAGTTGCATTTGGAACTTTTGTTTGATTTCTGACCCCGAAGTGGGCCGCACTATTTTCTGATTTTATTTAACTGGCTTGACATATTCGTTGCCTTTGCTCGAAGGCCTTGCTCGACCCGAGGGAAGGCCCAGCCAAGGTCATCGGGGTCATGGACTCGGGGTCATCTGGGGGGCCATCGCCAGCGCCATCGGGGCGAGGCCGCCTTACACCCTCCTCTAGCTCCGCCCACGCCCACTGCGACCCTCGCAATCGGAACGCCATCGCGCCCAGTGTCGCTCGTTGTTTAGACATCACGTAGACTGTCTCACTCAGGCCGCCCAGTGATTGCCATTGTCAGGGGCGTTGAGATCGAGCCATGATTTGCGTCTTGGGACTCGAGACTTCTGCTTCCTAAGCCTGTGAGATTTTTTGTCTTTTCCAAGAATTTAAACGGGACTATGACCCATCTTCAACGACTCTTCCTTTTCCCAAATGCTGTCATTTTCCCTTCCTATTCAACTAGCAACCACCACTTCCTCTCCCCTTTACTCCCCTTGCAACCACGACTTCCTCTCCCCTTGTCACCGCTAATGCTTCCCCTCTTGCAATCACCGCGGAGCTGATTCTTCCCCTCCCCCCTCCTCCTTCCGTCAGTACTCTAGCTGCCCCTCTCCTCACCTCCACCTTCTCCCCTCTCTTCTCTCTCTCTCGTCCCTCTCTCCCCTCCCCCTTCTTTTCCCTCTCTTCTCTCTCCATCGTCCCTCTCTCCCCTCCCACTTCTTTTCCCTCTCTTCTCTCTCTCTCGTCCCTTCTCTCCCCTCCCCCTTCTTTTCCTCTCTCCCTCCCTCTCCTCCCTTTCCTTCCCCTTCTCAACCTTCCCTTCCTCGCCCTTCTCCTTCTCCCTCCCTCCCTCCCCTCTCCTTCTCCCTCCCTCCCTCCCTCCCTCTTCTTCCTCCCCCTCTCTAACCCTTCTCTCTTCCCCCTTCTCACCTCTACTCCCCCTCCCCCCTCCCCGCAACAAGGAACCATAATCCACTATTGATTAAACTAGACATTGCCGCGGCGAGACGTACTACCGCCTTCAAATAAAAGAATTAGAAAAGAAAACAAAAAAAAAAAAAAACGCTTCGGACTTTTTCTTGACGTCTTGGCTTCAAACTGACCAAGGGGATAATTCGTGAAAATAAAGAGCCGCGGAGAACGTAAATAAGGACGGAGGCAAAAATACGGCGTCTTTGTCTCGTAATGTTATAGGAATAACGATCATCACGCTTGTCGGGTAGATGTGTGTGTGTATGTGTGCGTGTATGTGTGTGTGTGTGTGTGTGTGTGTGTGTGTGTGTGTGTGTGTGTGTGTGTGTGTGTGTGTGTGTGTTTATAGAAAGAAAAGAGGAAGAGAGAAATAGACTAGTCGAAAAAACAGACCACAGAAAATATCGGGTTCGTTGAGTGTTTGTTTTTTAGGATATATTTTACTAGCAGTCACAGCATGAATTGTTGCGTTTAAGTGGACGCTTCGCAGGTTCATGCCACTGATGTGGATACTTCTCCCTTCCCCCTTTCCCTTTCCCTTTCCTTCTTCCCTCTTCCCTCTTCACCCAAAAATACCTTCCCTCTTCACCTTAACTATTTGCCGTTGCCTCCACCTTCTCATTTAGTCTATCCCCTTGCCGTCTTCTCTCCCCGTCCCCTTTCACCCTATCCTTTGCTGTTCCCTTTCCCCTTCCCCATCTCCCTCTCCCAAACCCCTTGTTCATGATCCCCTTCCCCTTTCACTCTATCCCCTGTTGTTCCCTTCCCCCTTCCCCCTTCACTTTTTTTCCTCCTCATCCTCACACTACTTGCCGACGACTTGTTATAAAAAAAAATTTATTCAACATATTTTCGTCTCTCGGTTTCTCCAAATCGCTTCTTGAAGGAAGTCGCCACATTGATTCGTCGAGGACATAATTCTTGCTTTTTTGTACACTGAACATTGAAACCCGGGTCTGAATGGGTGTATTTAGTATCGAAGGGCTGGTAAATAATGGGTGGCTGGGAGGGGAGGGGACGGGAGGAGAGGGACGAGGAGGAGGGGGAGGGGGAGTGAAGGGGGAAAGGAGAAGAGGACGAAGGGTCAGGGGAAGAGGGAAGGAGGAAGAGTTGAGGGTAGGGAAGGGGGAAAGGAGAAGAGGACGAAGGGTCAGGGGAAGAGACTCAGGGAGAGGCGAAAGGGGAGAGAACGGAGAAGGGGAGAAGGGGAAGAGGGAAGAGGGAGGGTGAAGAGGTCGGGGAAGGGGGACAAGGGATCGAGGGGAGAGTGGGTAGGTGTGGGGGGGGGGGGGGGGTGATCACTCACAACCGCGTAAACACCGAGTTGTGAATTGGGTGTTTTGACGACATTATCATTCAGCAACGGATCATTACGGGTCACCACAATACCGCGGGACTTGTGGCGCGATGGCGGACCGCAAACCATATTGATGGGAGCTTCGGCGTGGGTGTCGGGCGGGGTGGAGGAGGGAGGAGGGAAGGAGGGGAGGAGGAGGGAGGAGGAGGGAGAGGGAGGAGGAGGGAGGAGGAGGAAAAGTAGGCAGGAGGTAGTAGGTAGGGAGTGAGGGGGAGGGAGGCAGAAGAAGAAGAAGAAGAAGAAGAAGAAGAAGAAGAAGGAGAAGAAAAATGAAAATATGAAGGGGAGGAGGGAAAAAAGAAAGGAGGAGATAGGTTAGGAGCTGGCGAAGGCGGGGGGGGAAGCAACACAGGGTTAAGTAGACAGCGGAAAAGGAATAGAAATTGGGAAAAGGCGAAGGAAGTTTTGTGTTGCACAGTGAGGTGGATAGCGTATACGACGGAGTAGATATGCAGTAGACATGGAAGAGGAATGGAGCTGGAACCGGGGAATATATAAAGAGAGGAGAGAAGACGACGGAAGGTGAATGGGCAAAGGCAGGAGAGGAGGACGAGTGAGATGAAAGGGGAAGGGGGCGGTAAGGCGACACCCGCAGGCGGAAGCTACGGCAGGCGGATACATCACCTCGAGTGCAAGGGAGGTCCGTTCACCTCAAGGTTACAGATCTCACAAGTCACTTTCCTCGATCAAACTTCGGCCTTGAAGGATTGACGGCTGGGCCAGGGAAGGCGGACGGCCCTGCGGAGACGCATGTGAGGAGAGTGAAGAGAGCCGTTCCTCTTGTGTCGGTGTGATTAATGGCCGGGTCACTGTGTTCGGATCCGCCGTCGGTGCACGGGGAGGTCCGATACGCCACTCGCCGCTGCCGCCGTGCACCGCGAAATCGATCTATGCCGCTGCCCCCGTGGATTGTTTCCGGTTGATAATTTGTGGGCCCGGAGGTGGTTCGACCCCGGGCCCTGTCCTGCGCCGCCACCTCGGACCCCCCCCCCCTCTCTCTCTCTCTCTCTCTCTCTCTCTCTCTCTCTCTCTCTCTCTCTCTCTCTCTCTCTCTCTCTCTCTCTCTCTCTCTCTCTCTCTCTCTCTCTCCCCTCTGTCTCTCTGTCTCTCTGTCTCTCTCTCTCTCTCTCTCTCTCTCTCTCTCTCTCTCTCTCTCTCTCTCTCTCTCTCTCCCTCTCTCTCTCTCTCTCTCTCTCTCTGTCTCTCTCTCTCTCTCTCTCTCTCTCTCTCTCTCTCTCTCTCTCTCTCTCTGTGTCTCACTCTCTCTGTGTCTCTCTCTCTCTCTGTGTCTCTCTCTCTCTCTGTCTCTCTCTCTCTCTGTCTGTCTCTGTCTCTCTCTCTCTCTGTCTCTGTCTCTCTGTCTGTCTCTCTCTCTCTCTCTCTCTCTGTCTCTATCTATCTCTCTCTCTCTGTCTGTCTCTGTCTCTCTCTCTCTCTCTCTGTCTCTGTCTCTCTCTCTGTCTGTCTCTGTCTCTCTCTGTCTGTCTGTCTCTGTCTCTCTCTCTCTCTGTCTGTCTCTGTCTCTCTCTCCCTCCCTCCCTCCCTCCCCCTCTCTCTCTCTCTCTCTCTCTCTCTCTCTCTCTCTCTCTCTCTCTCTCTCTCTCTCTCTCTCTCTCTCTCTCTCTCTTTCTCTCTCTCCCCCACCCTCCCTCTCCCCTTCCCTCCTCCTCCCCTTCCTCCTCCCCACCGGCTGTCATCCCCTTCCCGCCCCCAACCTCATTTGGATCTTGAACACCTCGCCTGTCGAGCCTCTGCCTCCCGACCTTCCCTTGCTCTCCAGCTGAAGTAATTTCCGAGTCTTTTCAATTAACGGTTGCATCCGCCGGTTACCCATTTCAGGCGGGGAGATAAGCTAAAGATTGAATAAAAGATTGTGTATTACATTTCGCCTGTGCCAACCGTAGCATGCGCCCCTTTCTGCTACATGGGGTGTTACATTATGGCAGGGTAGTTAGTGCTGTAATGGCGCGCTCCCCCTCGCCGTGTTTGTAAACACCACATGCTCTGTACGTGTCTGGGCGCGTCCCTCCTGCGTCCATGCAGGGCCGATTCGCTCGGAGTCCTTTTTTATTGGTACTTTTAAGGTCCATGGGCGTAAGTGGAGGGTTGCTTTGCACGAACTTGGTTTTCACGACAGGAAGTTGTGTTGGCATATTTCTTGAGCTTTTCCTTCTGATGTGCGCGGGCTTGGTCATCAGATCAAAAGGTCTCTGCTCATCGAAGTTTCTCATGCGTATTTTAGACCGATTTTAAGGCTTAATGTGTATATCTGTGGGCGCACGCATACGCATTTGTGCCGTTTAGTGGTGATTTGGCACACAAATGACCGGAATTAAATGTCAAAGAGGAAGGTGTAATAGTCGTTTAGCCAATCATTCTCCTGGTAATGGGAGAGTTGTCAGCACACGATTTAGCAGCACACCTGCTGCTGCTGCATGTATGGCCACAAGAAGTGCACGGGGATTTTACAACGGCGCGTACCCTGCTTCCTCAGCGCTCGTCTCAAGGTACTCCAGGTTCCTGTCTCACACCCTCTCCCGCGCGCAGAAAGCTACCTGGAAACAACTAATTATTTTACATCCTCTTGCGAGCACACGATCTTCACCTCGCCGAATTAACACGCCAGTTTGTAAAACATGTATAGGAGTAATTACTGTTTCATCGCAGGCAACTCATTCGGCGTGGGAGAGATAAGAGGGAGGGGGTCCAGGGCTAAGCAGGGTTGCCAGGGCGGAAAGGATGCGAATGAGCAAGTGGCAAGCAGGGCGTTGCAGAGGGATAAGCAGGGTGAGGTGTGATTTTATGAGGGGCAGGGAGAGGGGCGAGGGGCGCGATGGGGACAGGTAGGGGAGGGCAAGGGCGTGCGGGGAGGTGTGGCAGGGGCGGCGGCGGCGGTGGCGGGTCGATGCTTGGATACTGCTCACGTAATTTAAGCCACAATTATTGCACTGTGCGGTCTCGGTCTCTCCTGCCTTCCTTCCTGCGGCAAGGCGTCTCGCCCGGCCGCCGACCGCCGCCTAAGGAACTGCCGCGTCCTGACACTAACCGAGGGGCCGGGGATGTCGCCCTGTCGCCAGCCGAGATAATGGAACATTGCCGCAAGACAAGAGAGCCGGGAATGTTGCATGAATATTAGGTGAAGGTCTGTGAATAGGATGAGGTGAGGCGGGAGGGAATATTAACGCCGGGCAAGCGGCTGGCAGGCGGATTAGCACGTACGATTAAGAGGCTTTAGATTTTTTTTTTCTTTTTTTCTTTTTTTTAGTTGATCGGCAGTGCCAGGAGGAAATGTAAAGTATATTTTTGGATATAGGAAACTCTTGAGGCATAAACGAGTTATCAATAGCATTATTGATATTTTCAAACATTCGCTTGTCAAGAAATGGACATGTTCTGCTAATGCTGAATGTGTTAAGCCCATAACTATTTACGCACAGGCATGTACATGCACCCATATACGCACTTACACACGTACACACAAACACACACGTACGGAGACGCGCGCGCGCGCGCACACACACACACACACACACACACACACACACACACACACACACACACACACACACACACACACACACACACACACACACACACACACACACACACACACACACACACACACACACACACACACACACACACACACACACACACACACACACACACACACACACACACACACACACACACACACACACACACACACACCTCGCGCGCGCGAATAGGAGTGAATGTATGCGCGTGTGTATATATAAGTACAGAATTGATGTATGCATATATGTACGTATCTATGTATGCATGTATGTATTCATATATGTATGTATGTATATATACCCACGTGCGCCTGCAAGACACTCGATTGCAGGGACAGGCCGGGAGTCGAGCCATGTATAAAAGAAAACACGTAAGAAGGGCGATCCATGCGTCCGCCGGCGCCGTACCCATAATGGGGCGAGGCGCACGAAGAGAGTGTGCTCCTCGTTATCTTGGAAATGCGTCGCAGAAGACAGCTACCGAGTATAAGAATTTTGGGAGCAAATGTTAGCGTGCAAACCGTAGCGGGAGAGGCGGCAGCGTGGCGTCCGGTGCCGTGCATAATTCACAGCCGGCACGCACACCTTGCCTCTCCCTCCCCCTCCCTCCCTCCCTCCCTTCCTTCTCCCTTCCGTCTCCTTTCCCTCTCCCCCCCTTCCCACTCCCTACTTCCTTAACCCCTTCCCCTTCCCCCTCTCCCTTCCCTCTTCCTCCCACCTCCCTTAACCTCTCTCCCTTCCCCTTTTCCTTCATTTCTCCCTCTCTCTCTCTCTCCCTTCCCTTCCCTTCCCTTCCCTTCCCTTCCCTTCCCTTCCCTTCCCTTCCCTTCCCTTCCCCATCACCACCTCTCCTGTCCCTCCCCTTTCTCCCCATCACCACCTTTCCTGTCCCTTCCCTTTCTCCCCATCCCTCCTCTCTCTCTTTCCCTTTCTTCCCATTCGTGTTCACTCCTCCCCTTCCATGTGCCAGCCCCCTGTTTGACCGTCGGTGTACCCACTTTACCCCATCATTAGTGTACTAATTCCTTCCTCAGTTTCGTCCTCTTTTTCTTCCATTCCCTCTTTCCGCTTCTTTTCTTTTTTATACTTCTTTTTCTATCTTCTCCACTTGTGTTTTTTCTCCTCAGGGGATTGATGCCCCGTTATATATTTATGCCTATATGTTCGTAGAATAGACATGTGAGTAAGTTATGTGTGTGTGTGTGTGTGTGTGTGTGTGTGTGTGTGTGTGTGTGTGTGTGTGTGTGTGTGTGTGTGTGTGTGTGTGTGTGTGTGTGTGTGTGTGTGTTCATATATATATTTTTAGAGATTCGTCCTCCATGCTTTCTCCTTTTCTTCCCACCCTCCCTCTGCCATTCCCCTCTCCACTCCATCCCCCCTTCCCTTTCCCCTCCAGTCCCCTCCCCCTACCCCTGCCCCCACCAACCTCATCCTGACCTGCATAATGGAACATAAACCAATACCCCTTGCAGAATCATTGGGTGCATGTCCGGCGGTACAATTGTTGCCCGAATTGCTACTGACCTTAAAAAAAGAATGAAAAAAAATGTAAAAGCCGTCATGCTAGATTAATGAGAAAAGCATTTGGGTCTGTGAAAATGAAATCAGTCCTTGACACAAACCTGTCTGTTGATGTAAATTTATTCCTTTTACAGGGGGGAAAGATATTTATATGTTTTTGTGTGTTGTTATTTTCTTAATGCGATTTGACATTTTGTTTTTCCTCTTTAAATTTTTGGCCGATTTTAAACGTTTGTTTCAGTCTTTCATTTGTTTTATAATTTTATTGATTTATCTGTCTATCTATCTATCTATTTATCTTTTTATCTATCTATCTAATGAGGTCAGAATAAGAAAAAAACAATGGAGGATAGGTCAAGAACATGTCCAAGGGTTGGGATGAATGCGTCGAGGGGGGAGGGGAGGCATATTTATGCATGCATACATACATACATACATGCATATATATGCATATATATATGTATATATATATATATATATATATATATATATATATATATATATAGTGTATGTGAATAATTTTGTGTGATAGATTAGTATCCTATATCCTTTATCCCTTGTATGTTTGCCGTTTATAGGTTGATGGGCAGATTAGCGAGGCAGCAGCCTTGTTTGTGTTTTCGTGCGCGCATGTGCATGTGTTTGCTAAATTTAACTTAGTATATCATTTTGTCGTGAATTTCCAGTACATTTCCCCCTCTGCATTTTCATTT
>NC_091556.1:10804345-10811845 GCF_042767895.1 Penaeus vannamei | reverse complement strand
CTCTCCCATCTACTTTCTCTCTTCCACTTACCCATCTATCTAATCCATACCTTACTTCTCCAGTCCCTACTTTCATCCCTATCCTCTCAATTCTCTTCTTCCTTCCTTCCCTCTCCTCTCCCTTCTCTTCCCTCTCCCCTCCCCTTGCTACATTCCCTCCTTCCCTACTTCCTTCCTTTACTTGAACTACCCCTTTTCCCTTTACGCACGCCCTCCGCATACCCAGAGCTTCGGTAATGTTTGCACCCCTGCTTTCATGTGACCCCCTCCTTTACCCCCCCGCTCATTACCCTCCATTTACCTATACCTTATTGTGCTCCCACTGCGTCTGGTGCTGGAACGACCGCCTGCTTCCCTTTCTGTTCCTTCGCTCTTGTTCCTTCAAGTTTTCCCCTCTTACTAGATTTTCTTATCGTCATTATTATTTCCTTCTTGTTCTCTCTCTCTCTCTCTCTCTCTCTCTCTCTCTCTCTCTCTCTCTCTCTCTCTCTCTCTCTCTCTCTCTCTCTCTCTCTCTCTCTCTCTCTCTCTCTCTCTCTCCCTCTCTCTCCTCTCCTCCCTCCATCCATCCCTCCCTCTCCCTCCATCCCTTCCTCCCTCCCTCCCCTCCCTCCTCTTCCTCCCTCACTCCCTCCACTCCGCCTCTCCCCTTCCCTCCCATCACTCCCTCCCCTCCCTCCCCCACTCATTCACACTCCCTCCCCTCCCCTCCCCCCACTCATTCACTCTCCTTCCTCTTCTGCCTCTCCCTCTCCTTCCCCCTCCCCCTCCCCCTCCCCCTCCCCCTTGAAGCAGCGAGGGTGGCCCGCAATATCCCAGTGGAAGGTAATTGATTATGGCTATGATTTACCGTCGCTCGTTCGTTCCCGGTGCCTGAAACCTAATTACTCTAATCACCCACCTGTCAGTCTATCAACTACCTGTCAAGCGCTACTCACGCCCGGATAGCCCCCTTTCTTTCTCTTTCTCTGGTTTATCTTCTTATCTCTTCCTGTCTTTCTCATACTATTCGTGGTTAGTTTTTATGGTCTCTTTGGCTTCCTTTAGTTCTCTCTCTCTCTCTCTCTCTCTCTCTCTCTCTCTGTCTCTCTCTCTCTCTCTCTCTCTCTCTCTCTCTCTCTCTCTCTCTCTCTCTCTCTCTCTCTCTCTCTCTCTCTCTCTCTCTCTCTCTCTCTCTTATTTTACTCTCTCTCTCTTTACTCTTATTTTATCTCCCTCTCTCTCTCATTTTCTCTCTCCCTCTCTTTCTCATTTTCTCTCTCATTCTCTCTCTCTTTGAACTCTGACCTTCGACGAGGGGGTTGTTCAGCAGAGCTCTTACTTAAGGCTTTTTGAGACGCCACACTTCCGCCCAAGATGTTTTGGCTGTGACTGAGGGAAGCTTCATTTCTTTTTATGTTTGCGATTGTGACTTTGTGCGTGCGTGCGTACGTGCACATGAATTCGTGGATGATTTTGTGGTTATATATCGTTTCTGATAAGCGAGGTATATATATAGGCTAGTTTTGGTTAGTTGTCTAGCTATCGGGATTATATATATGTGTGTGTGCGTTTTTTTTTTCTTTTCTTTTCTTTTTTGTGTGTGTGTATGTGTGTGTATGTGTGTGTATGTGTGTGTGTGTGTGTGTGTGTGTGTGTGTGTGTGTGTGTGTGTGTGTGTGTGTATGTGTGTTTCCACTTGTGTATTTGTGTGAGTAGGTGCGCGCCGGGAACAAAAGGCAAGCACCAACGCGATTGTGACTGAGGCGGCGGGGCTCTAATCCCGCTTGCGTCCACGGCTGCGGCGCTTAATTCCCCCGAACCGCATTTGGAAGTCGTAATCCCCGGTACTAGGGAGATGTTTGCTTGGCAATTAACCTTTCCCTCACACTAATTAGGCGCAATTATTACCTGTCCGCCAACGTGTCAATAAAAGCCCTTTCCGCATTGGATCATCTCACCTGGGCGGCCATTATCCGATTAACGCGCCGAGGGTCGTCAGGCCTTCTGTCTCTATCGGCCGAGCGGGTCTCCGGCGCCGGATGAGCGGTCTTGCCCCCCCCCCCCTCGGGATGCATTGCCGTCGGAGTTTCTTTTCTCGTGTTTGAAAATTGATAAGGGGTATGAATGTTCAAATATACTTAGGGATTGACTGACTGAATTTCTCTCTCTTTCTCTCTCTCTCTCTCTCTCTCTCTCTCTCTCTCTCTCTCTCTCTCTCTCTCTCTCTCTCTCTCTCTCTCTCTCTCTCTCTCTCTCTCTCTCTCTCTCTCTCTCACTCTCTCTCTCTCTCTCTCTCTCTTTCTCTTTCTCTTTCTCTCTCTCTCTCTCTCTCTCTCTCTCTCTCTCTCTCTCTCTCTCTCTCTCTCTCTCTCCATCTATCTCTCTCTCTCTATCCCTCTCAATCTCTCTCTATCCCTCGTTCACTCACTCTCTCAGCCTCACTTGCTCTCTCAATCACTCATTACAATGATACGACCCCGGATCGTGTGGCGCAAGTGTCGGCTTTGACCCCGGGGACAAAAAGTACTCGCTGACCTTGCACGAGTAACTTTAGGTACCCAAGATCATCCGATCGCGATGACGTCATAGGCTATATTTATCGGTTGATTTTTTTTTCTCTTTTCTTTTGAATTCTTATTCATCTTATAACCGTTTCCCCTCTCCCTCCCTCCCTCTCTCTCTGCTTCCCTCCTTCCTTCCCTCCTTCCCTCTCTCTTGCCTCATACCCCATGCCCGCCACCACCACCACCCCCAGCTTGTGCCCCCCTGCTTTCCTGCCCCTGCCCTTGCCCCCTACCCCATTTCCCCTGCATCCCCCCCCTTCTCCCCCGTACGCCATTCACCCCAGGTTTATGTGGGTTATAAAGATAATTACCCATAACCGCCAGAATAATAACGAGTTGCATTCTTGCATCGATTATTATTCTGATTATCCAATTACGTGATATGTCAATATGTTTTATTTTGGTGAAGGTCAGATCCCGGTGGAGGGTTTCCGCTGTACTCGGCGCACGTGTGAAGTGGGTGCGTTTCGCTTTTATGTCGCTCGTGTTAGGGATATTGTTATTATTATTGATGATGTTCATGTTTTTATTTTTTTTATTGATCTATTATTGTGTTTATTATTATTATCATATTGTTATTATTATTGTTGTAGTTATTATTGGTTTTATTCTTGTTGTTGTTGCTGTTTTTGTTATTGTTATTTGGATGTAACTTTCGTGTGTGATTGTACTAATGATATGATTGTTTTTTAATGTTCGCACATGTGTTATCGCTGTTAGTATCGTCATGCCGACATCATTATCATTATTCTTACTATCGTTTTTATGAATAGGTGTATCGTTATTCTCATGAATGTATACCATAAGGGCTAAAATAGGCTATCAATAAATCTAAAAAAAAACGTTCCAGTCAAAGGTATCTGATCCGTGTTTACAAATCGATGGCCCGGACTCGCGTCTGCTCCAACTCCATTCATAACTAACGCGCACATGTCGCTCCCACTCCCATACTCGACTCTGCACCTTGTCTATTGCGGAAATTAAGGTCGGATCGCTCGCACCTGTCACTTCACGTGTCTCGGGTTTGTATCTGCGCGTGTGTGTTTATTAGTTTTGTCTGTCTGTCTGTCTGGGTGTTTGTCTGTGAGGCTGGTATTCTCTCGTCTGCTCTCTTTCTATTGTATTGTATTTTTTTTTTACTCTCTCTCTCTCTCTCCCTCCCTCCCTCCTCCTCTCTCTCTCTCTCTCTCTCTCTCTCTCTCTCTCTCTCTCTCTCTCTCTCTCTCTCTCTCTCTCTCTCTCTCTCTCTCTCTCTCTCTCTCTCTCTCTCTCCCTATCTCCATCTGTATATCTCTGTGTGTATGTGTGTGTGTGTGTGTGTGTGTGTGTGTGTGTGTGTGTGTGTGTGTGTGGGTGTGTGTGTGTGTGTGTGTAAGTAAACCAGGCAGAGAGTCAGAGAGAGGGATATAGATGAAAGTGAATTAATAGTTAGAAAGGGGCAAGATGTTACCAGTGTAACTAATATTTTTGTTTTTCTCTTTCGCAGGTGAGCATTTCCTCGCGACTGAAAAGTGGCTGGTGTGGAGAGCAGGTGGAACGTAAGAAAATACTTTGCATTCACTATATATATATATATATATATATATATATATATATATATATATATATATATATATAATGTTGTAGAATACAAAATTGTAATGTGCTTTGTTTACTTGAACACACACACGCACGCACACACGCACAAACACACACACGTACATAGGATACATACACGTACATGCACATATACCTTATACACAATAAATGTATAGTCTGAGCATTATACAAATAGTTATAGACATCGATATTTATTTGCATACTGTTTATACAGATACATGTAAATGTTGATTGGGCAATGGTTGCATAACGAGAACAGGATCCGATCCTAAATGCACGAGAAATCGGGCAAATAATTATAGCAACACGAATTAACATATCACAAGGAAGAATGATCTAGAACAAGCAAAGGCAGTGCCTGTCAAAGTCAGGAGGAGGGGAAGGGTAATAGTTATCCAAACACAATTTTCATTAAGAGTAAACAATCAAACAGTCTATTTACTTGTTAACCTCTGACGTCTTCTCCTCCCTACCCTCCCCGTGCCCTCCTCCCTTCCCCCTACCCTCCCCGTGCCCTCCTACTTTCCCCCTACCCACCCCGTGCCCTCCTCCCTTCCCCCTACCCTCCCCGTGCCCTCCTACTTTCCCCCTACCCACCCCGTGCCCTCCTCCCCTCCACCTCCCTGTACCTTCCCCCTACCCTCCCCCCTTCCCCGTATGCTCCCCAACCTCCTACTTCCCCCCCCCATTCCCTTACCTCCCCATCCCCCGCTCCGCTATCCTCCCCTCCCTTCCCTACCCCCTCTCCCTTCGTTCTCCGGGACCCGCGACACGCCGCTGCAGCGCTGACAACGGGGGACCATTAATAAACGTCGTATTTCTTAATGGAGCTTCCAAACCGCTCACTTGCGGTGCCCCGCGAACCTCAAGGCGCCCCAAGTTCCCCCCTTGCCGCGCCGGAGTACCGCCATTTACATATTGACGAGGTATAAATAAGGCAGTATTCTGGAGGTGTGTGTGTATGTGTGCCGAGCGTGCGTGTGTGCGCGGCCGTGTCTGTCCATGTACGGGTTCGACGGGGTGTGTGTGGGTGTGTGTGTGGGTAAGTGTAGTTGCGTGGTTTTTGGAGGTAGCGGGAAGGGGTTGTCACTGCACCAGAGTCTTGAATAGGGGTTGGGGTGTCGCGCCGTCGCTCTTGGTAGATTAAAAGGCATTGTGCATTTTTTTTCTGGCGTGGTTTTAGAGGGCCGGTTTTGTTTTTCAGTTTTTAGATAAACGACTGAAGGATTTTTTTTTTATTTATCCAAATATCCTGTTACTCTCAAGATTGCGCAACAATTCTTTTTTCTTTGTGGATTCCTGCTGAAGATAATGCAGCAGCTGTTATAATGCACAGTTGCTTAATTAGAAGGCAATGCTATCAATGCAGTGGTATATATTCGCAAGCCGCCATGCTAATCTTCAAATATTGTCATGCTGTATACTATGTACCGTCAGATTTACGTAACATAAAATCAAATAGACAATGAAAGAAGTCAAAGCAAACATGCACACCGCTACAGATAACTACCACATCCTCAGACAACGACAGGCAGCGGAAAAGAAACGCGGAGCCTCTGCCAACGGCAAGAACGCTTTCGCACCAACACTGAGCTGGGTAGTGTTTAGCGACATAAGGGCCCGCCATTGTCTGCAGCACGTAGCTTAACGCCACAAAACATGGACGCGCGGAAGGGAAAAAACTCTGGGGGGACATTGGGCCCTTTGTGGCGGCCACGTGCAGCCCCTCCGTCCCCATCTGCTGGATTTGCCGAACAGGTTGCCTCTCTTTCCCTCCCTCCCCCCCCCCTCCTCCTCCGCTCGCTCTCTGTTCTTCATCTCTTTCCCTTTCTACCTACCATATCTTTCCCCCGTTTCCCTCTCTATGTACCCTTTTCTCTCTGTTCCCCTTTCTCTCTCTCTCTCTCTCTCTCTCTCTCTCTCTCTCTCTCTCTCTCTCTCTCTCTCTCTCTCTCTCTCTCTCTCTCTCTCTCTCTCTCTCTCTCTCTCTCCCCCTCCTTCCAATCCTCCATCCTTTCCCCTTTTTCCTTCAACCCTTCCCCCTGGTCTCTGCCTTCCCACCATGCTTAGCCCCCCCCCCCTCCTCTCCTTTTTTATGTCCCGTGTAAGTAACCTTCCCTCTTCCTGTCCGTTTACACTCCTTTTGTAAGTATCCTTGCCTTTTTCCGGCAATTTAAAATTATTACTATGCGTATTTGTTTTCCTGAAGTGTTTTCCCTGTGCACGATCGTCTGATAGTAGTTTCCAAGACATTATGCTTGCCTTAAGAGTCGTTTATGACGCTCGAAGCACTAGTCCGGACTTGTTAGGTTGAATTACACATTTTGAGGAGCAATATTAGCTGCTGAATTGCTTGTAATTTTTCAATGAATTTGCCGAGTCTTGCTGATTTACGGCAACATCTTCCGGCTGCAATGGGAGGGTACACGCCGAACGCACGGTAGTGAATGAGTGAATAAATGAAGGCGGATTGGTTAATGGGTAGGTGATTGAGTGAGTAAGTGAGTGGGAAGTGTTGGATGGATGCGTTAGGTAATGAGTAGGTAGATGATGAGTGGGTGAATGCATGAATAAATGAATGAGTGGTCGGCGTGGAGAGGTAAAGCCCTCTTAAGTAATGCAGTCCCTCTGGTTTCCGTCTTAATAATGACGTCAATCTGTTATGTAGATTTTCCCCCACTGATTACAGGAGCACATTCTATCCAATTGTTCGAGATGCATAATTCAGCCCGTCGTAAATTTGTTATGTGACTGACACTCGAGACATGGGAAGAGTTATTGTGACCACAGACGTATTTTTGCTAATTATTCACAACTTTATTGCTATTCTGTCAGGTGTTATTACGAGTAATGACTAGCTACTTGCATAAACTCGCTAATTATTTACAAACAAGCGGCCGTTAATGACATATAATTAGTAACGGCACACCGCCACCATTACCACTAATAACAAGAGTGATAAAAGCAAGAGCGGTAATGAGGCCCAGGCTTGTCGTCAAGCAAGAGAGACGAATATTGCCGATGAACGAGATAAGGCCGAGCTCCTCGCCGGGCGGAGGAAGAAGAAGCCTCGACGCGGCAACAGGTTTCGAGGCGCGTCTCCCTCGCGGCGCCTGCGACCGGAAGAGCACGTCGGGAGTGCTGCTCATCATCGGCAGGAACAGCTAAATAACTGCCTTTCACTGGAGACCAACAGTCGAACACGCATGCCCGTTGTTAATGGAGGCGGCAGCCGCATAACGCGCGCCCCTCGGAACCAGGGTGTTGGGCGCGAACGAGGCGCTGTGCTCCCCTGAAACTGCGTTGTTGCTAATTAGGTTACGATTGCAACGCTGTCGAAACGAGACACAAAACG
>NC_091556.1:10791845-10794345 GCF_042767895.1 Penaeus vannamei | reverse complement strand
ATATAATGTGTGTTTTTTTGGGTTCTTATTTTCATCTAAGCATAAAAAGTAGAGGGAGGTGGATCGGGATGAGACCAAGGAAGCAGCAGCAGGCATCCCTCGCCGCCTCAGCCACACGCGTTTGGGGAATTTCGCGTGCATTGGGGGTCAGCAGGCCAGGCTGTGGGGGAGGCAAGCGAAGATCAGGTCAAGAGAAAAGAAAGAAAAAAAAAGAAAAATGGGAAGGGTGTACATCTCTCTCTCTCTCTCTCTCTCTCTCTCTCTCTCTCTCTCTCTCTCTCTCTCTCTCTCTCTCTCTCTCTCTCTCTCTCTCTCTCTCTCTCTCTCTCTCTCTCTCTCTCTCTCTTCGCTCTCGCTCTCTCTCGCTCTCTCTCCGCATCTCTCTCTCTCTCTCTCTCTCTCTCTCTGTATGTGTGTATATATATATATATATATATATATATATATATATATATATATATATATATATTATATAATATTATGTGTATATGTGTATATCTATGTATATAGTATATAGATGAATATACATAAACATATATATATATATATATATATATATATATATATATATATATATATATATATATATATATATATATAATGTAAAAGTTTGTGGGCGTCTGTGCATGTGTATGTATACGTGCATTTTAAATTTAATGCTGGCGTTAAGGGTGGAAGTGTAGGAGGAAATGCACTCTTGGGTTAACGAGGAAGAAATGTTAATGGTATGAGAGTGGTGTTGATGAGGTGTTTTGCGGGATGGGGTTTATGAGGTCTCATTTAAGGACAGCGCCCAGACGAGGGATGATGAGGGCCGTGAGGATTAAACTCACGAAATATGAATATAGCGCAGTTGAGGGGAGAGAAAGCGGAAAGAGGAGGAGGGGGGGAAGGGAGAGGGGAGAGAGAGGAGCGAGAATTGGAGAGAGAGAAAGAAAAAGAAAAAAAGAAAAAAGAGAAAAGATAAAGAGAGAAAGAAGGAGGTAGGGAATAAGAGAGAGAAACGAAGAGAGAAGAGAGATAAAGACCAAGACAAACAGGCGCATAGACGCTAATGATGCCTGTGGATTTGTTCCTGCGCGCTCACACCCCTCCGTGAGCGCCAAAAAACAACTGAAGTGAAGCAGCGCGGGAAAAAAATGGTGACACAGGGACTTCTGAGTGAAATAATTACAGCACCTGGTCGCGCCGCCCCTCCCGACGCCCACCTGGTCGCCGGCGGTTCGTCGCTCGCCCGTGATATCCATTCGCCGATCAGCCTGCTTTGGTTTCTCTTACGGCGCCCATTCTGTTGTTGCTATTCTCTATAATTCTCTCTCTCTCTCTCTCTCTCTATACATATATATACCTCTCTTTTTTCCTCTCTCCCTCTCTCTCTCTCTCTCTCTCTCTCTCTCTCTCTCTCTCTCTCATCTCTCTCTCTTCTCTCTCTCTACCTCTCTCTCTCTCTCTCATCTCTCTCTCTCCTCTCTCTCTGTCTGTCTCTCTCTCTCTCTCTGTCTGTCTCTCTCTCTCTCTCTCTCTCTCTCTCTCTCTCTCTCTCTCCTCTCTCTCTCTCTCTCTCTCTCTCTCTCTCTCTCTCTCTCTCTCCTCCTCTCTCCTCTCTCTCTCTCTCATCTCACTCTCACTCTCACACTCTCACTCTCACTCTCACTCTCACTCTCACTCTCACTCTCACTCTCACTCTCCCCCTCTCTCTTCTCTTTTCTATTTTTCTCTCATTTTCTCCTCTTTTTCCTCCGTCCCTTCTACGCCCATTCATTCCTCGCATCTGTGCCCCCTCCCTCCGTTTTTCCACCGCCAACGAAGACACAGCTCTCAGAGTCACAATTTACATCAGCATAAAATTACTGTCTCTTGGACGATAATTATTGTCTCAAGATGGTTTCCTACTACCTTTCCTTTGCCCCCTCTCCATTCCTCTAATTATTTTTTTTCCGTTTTAACATAAAAAAATTCTCTCTCTCTCTCTCTCTCTCTCACTCTCTCTCTCTCTCTCTCTCTCTCTCTTTCTCTCTGTCTCTCTCTCTCTCTCTCTCTCTCTCTTTTCTCTCTCTCTTTTCTATCTCTTTTTTTCTCTCTATCTATCTATCTATCTCTTCTCTGTCTGTCTGTATGTCTATCTGTCTCTCAGTCGATTCCTATATCTACCAGCCTATCTATACTAAGACATTTTAATATACCCATCAGTCGGCGATAATTGTGCTAATTCCGTGTGGGGGTTGCCAAATGGGTATTTGCAATTGTTCTTCCGCCAACTACGGCCTTTGCTGAATCATTCCTTCCAGCGTTAATTAATTCGGGAAGTCATGATTGCTGCAATTGCAAGTTTATTCATTTGGTTAATGTTTGGGTGTTTATTCTCGATAGATGGTTACAGATAGAGGAGGGGAAGAGGGGAGTTGGAAACAGGAGGAACGAGGAATAAGGAGAAGGTAGATTGAAGAGTGATATTCATAATACTGGTACATATTAAAATGTGTGTGTGTGTGTGTGTGTG
>NC_091556.1:10761845-10789345 GCF_042767895.1 Penaeus vannamei | reverse complement strand
AATCATTAATAAACCAATCTTGAAAGTACAGTGATCATACAAATACTACTAATAATGATAATAACAAAAGATGGTAATGGTCATGATAACATTAACCAAAAAGAAAAGAAAAAAACGAAATGCAAGTCACAGCGCAGCCCAGTGAAACAGCCTCGCCGCCCGCCGCCCACCCCCCTCCGCCCTCCGAGCCTATCGGCACAGCCAGCATGTATGCATGTGTCTTGCGCATCGCCCTGGAGCCCGTCGCCCGATTGACACAGCCCGGTCAGCCCGAGACGGGGCATTTCCTGGGTGACGCCAAGGACACGGGGCAGCTGCGTGGCGGCCCATGATATAAGGCTGGGGCTGGTGACACTATCAGTGGGTATCTGGGCTCCCTCGTGCCCATCAAACCGCCGCCATTTTATCATGGCCAGGGACGCGGCGTGAGGTGTTTCCGTAATGTGCCATCGGGTCCCGATGAATATTAATGGCGGGCCTCGTGCAATTTGCATGTGGACGCATCGTAATTATTAACCGAGTTTAGTTTGCCATGTATATGCATTACGGCTTGCCTTTGGGATTAATGAAGGACAAGTTGCAATATACATCAGACTATAACGAGGAATGTTGATAGACGTTTTCAAAGGAGTAATTGTCGTTCGCGAGGGGCCCCGGACAAAGAAGAGATGCGACAAATTTCTGGCCAGCGGAGCCTATTGATATGAGCCACGCGGAGCCTCCGCGAACTCGGCCGAGGCTAATTACTAATAGGTGTGGGGGTAAATTTAGCCCCCCCTCCCCTCCCCTCCAGCAACTCCTCTCCCCCCTTCCGACTTCTACTCCCTCCCCCCTACTCCTCGAACTCGTCCCCCTTCGCCTTCCCCTTCCCAGCCTCCATCACCCCCTCCTCCTCCTCCTACTTCAGCTTTTCCTCTTCCTCCCCTATTAAGATTCATTCTTCTCTCTTCCATGACCTGACACCTGCTACCGTCTCATTCTCTTCCTGACTTTCCGCTCCTCTTTAATTCCTCTTTTTCTTCTTCCTTTCACTCTCCTCCCCCACACTCACCACATCTTCCTCCTCCTCCTCCTCCTCCTCCGCCTTCTCCTCTTCCTCCTCCTCTTCCTCTCCCTCTTCCTCCTCTCTCCTCCCTCCTCCTCCTCCCTCCTCCTCCTCCTCCTCCTCCTCACTCCCCCTCCTCCCCCTCCCTCCCTCTCCTCCCCCTCCTCCTCCCTTCCTCCTCTCCCCTCCATTTTTTCTTCCGCATTTTCTCACCTCCCTCCTCCCCGTCTTTTCCTCCTTCCTCCTTCTCTTCCATCTCTCCCCCTCCTTTTCCTCCTCCCCCTCCCTCTTTTCCTCCTCCTCTTCTTCTTCTTCTTCCTCCTCCTCCTCCTCCTCCTCCTCCTCCTCCTCCTCCTCCTCCTCCTCCTCCTCCTCCTCCTCCTCCTCCTCCTCCTCCTCCTCCTTTTCCTCCCCCTCCCTCCTTTCCTTTTCCTTGGGGATCAGCTGCGAAGACGTTGCGGAAGGAACAAAACTTCGTATTAGGATGGAAAGCGAGAAGGCGTGATAATAAATGGGAGTGAAGGAAACATGGAAGTTCTGGTGGAGAGGGAGGAAGGGAGGGAGAGAGCGAGAGAGGAAGAGGAGAAGGAGAGAAATGGGGGAGAGAGAGGGAGAGAAAGAGAGAAGAGAGGGAGAGAATGGGAGGGAGAGGGAGCGGGGGAGTAAGAGAGAAAGCGAGAGAGAGAAATTGGAGGCTGAAAGAATGAGTATGAGACGATAATAATGCAGAAAAAAGAGAGAGGGAGAGAGGGTGGGGGGGGCGGGCGGGCAGACGAGTGGCCAAGAGTGTGCAGTGATCAGCGCGGACACCAGCATGGCGGCGGGCGAGAGATAGGAGAGATAAGGAGCGATAAGTATGTCTTGGGGGTATCATTGTGGCTCGGCTCTGAGGCTCGGAGAGGGTGGGAGAGGATGGGGAAGGAGAGGGGGGGATGGGGAATTATACCTTTGTTCCCAGGTCGAATGAGTCCTGCATCTTCGCAGACTCCCTCCTCAGACACTCGCGCGCATACTCATACACATGCACACACACAACACTTTTCTCTCTCTTCTCTCTCTCTTTCTCTCCCGCCTCTCTCTCTCTCTCTCTCTCTCTCTCTCTCTCTCTCTCTCTCTCTCTCTCTCTCTCTCTCTCTCTCTCTCTCTCTCTCTCGCTCTCGCTCTCGCTCTCTCTCTCTCTCTCTCTCTCTCTCTCTCGCTCTCTCGCTCTCTCTCTCTCTCTCTCTCTCTCTCTCTCTCTCTCGCTCTCTCTCTCTCTCCCTCTGTCTCTCTCTCTCTCTCTCTCTCTCTCTCTCTCTCTCGCTCTCGCTCTCGCTCTCTCCTCTCTCTCTCTCTCTCTCTCTCTCTCTCTCTCTCTCTCTCTCTCTCTCTCTCTCTCTCTCTCTCCCTCTCTCTCTCTCTCTCTCTCTCTCTCTCTCTCTCGCTCTCTCTCTCGCTCTCGCTCTCTCTCGCGGCACTTTGTACTCTGGTCTACCTGTGAAGCGATTCTTAAAGGCGTCTTTCTTGCGAGGGAGCGTCTCGGTGTCAATTAGGAATCTTAGTGTGGGGATGGTTAATGGGGAATTTAAGGAGAGAGAGAGAGAAAGAGGGAGACAGAGACAGAAACAGACAGACAGAGAGAAAAGTGGGGGAAAAGGGGAAGGAGAAGGAGATGTAGAAGGAGAGAGGCGCGTCTGAGTGGGCGAGTGAGTGAGCGAGTGAGTGAGTGAGTGAGTGAGTGAGTGAGTGAGTGAGTGAGTGAGTGAGTGGCACAGGCAACCGGAGACGAGAGAGAGTGAGATAGAAGAATGTTGGTATTTTAATTGAACTTAGAAGGTGGAGGTTCGGGGCTTTGAATGATTAGCGTCTTAGTGATTTAAAAATAGCCACAAAAAGGCACTGGTAAATAAACCGACAAACCTTTCCAACATCTACATTTCAAACATGAAAAAGATCATGATGGAAAATTATTGTAAAAAAAAATGATGACGAGAAACTTTTTTGCACGAAGATGTAAATTCAAAAGAATGATGATGTAAGAAGATTTGATATTGTAATGAGAACAATAATGCTTATTGGATTAAAAACTAAACAAATGGAATAAATGGATTAAAAACAAACAAGAAAAAAGTTTGACCTGTGAAGTCCGGAGAGGCTTTCTGGTACTGGACTCGTCGGATATGATAAAATGGCTGACAAGAGAGAAAAAAAAAGAAAGAAAAATAGTTGCAGACTCAGTAATGTATAATAATCACGACGAAGCTTACTACTCATTACTAGGGGCACTTTATTTATTTATTTATTTACTTATTTATTTATTTTAAGTTCGTGAAAACCTAGACTAGGGTCTGAAAACTTTAAATAAGAATACAAAAAAAAAAAAAATCCCAAAAATCGTTATATTCATATTTAGAAAGAGAAATACATAGAAAACTTGATTACGTAAAAAAATAAAGACAGAAAAAGAAGAAAAGCTGAACCCACTTGCGCCGGGGTGTTAACGGAAGAGCACGACCCGTAAAGAGAGGTCTTCTAATGGAAGGGTGAAGGTACTCGGACACTCGGGAGACGATAAGGTCGGTGCCGGCGCCTGGTACTTCCCTGTGTCATGATAATCGGCTGCTCTCACTCCGGCGATAAGTCTGCCTGTGGCCCATTACCCGCTGTATTGTGTGGTCAGGGAGGAGGGCGGGGAGGTAGGGAGGTGGGGAGAGGGAAAGAGGGAGGAGGCTTTCAAGGGGAAGAGGTGGAGAAGGAAGAGAGGAGCGGGGAGGTGGAGAAAAGAGAGGAAGGGAAGGGATGTGGGGAGAGGGAAAGAGAGACGAGGGCGGGGAGGAGTGGGGGAGAAGGGAGGAGGAGGAGGGCGGGGACGAAGACGAAGCGGAGGAGGGAGGAGGGCGGGGAGGGAGGAGAGAGGGGTTAAAGAGATCGGATAGAATTAGTGAGGAGGAAGCGAAGGGGGAAGAGCTAGAGGAGTGAGAAGGGAGAAAAAGGGATAAGAAGAGGGCGAAAGGAAGACGAAGGGAAAAAATGTAAGTAAAAAGGAAGAAGAAAATGGAAAATGGAAAAGAAAGGGAGGGAAAAGAAGCGAGCCAGACGGAGGGTGGGTGGAAGGAGAACCGCAAACAAAGGGAAGTTACATGAAAAAAGAAAAAGTTGAATCTGAAAATCTGAAAAAAGGGACGTGATGGCCCACCGCCCGCTAAGCATCTCGAAGCCCTAACGCCCGTGCGAGGAAATGCCGCGAGACCGTGTTGTTCCAAGGTACAGCGGAGACATAGGGGGATGGAGGAGCCGTCGGATGAAAAGGGCGGAATTATCTCGAGGCATTTCCGGGCGCTTTCTCGCGAAGACTTCTTAAGCTGCTTGGGAAGCGGGTCTCCAGCTCGATCATATTTTGTTTTATTTTATTTTTATTTATTTTTTATTTATTTATATATATGTTTTATTGTTTATTTTATTTTATTTTTTGTTTTGTTTTGTTTTGCTTCTGGAAATCTTCCGAATATCAAAAATAGCTTTAAGTATACAAAAACCCGAAGTGTGAAGATACCCCCCGAGGTTGAGCTTGTGCTGCGGGCGTGCGTGCGGCGGCGGCGGCGGTGATAAATCCGTGGGCGCTGCTGCGGTCGAGGCGAGAGGGTCGCGCGCAGGTACATCAAGAGGTGCGGGAAGCTAGCAGCGTCTTCGCGAACGTGACTCTGAGCTCCTCTGACCAGATCACATGGCGGGCGGCGTGACCATCCAACCTGCCCTCGCTCTTAGGGCATGCGTTGTGTCCTCGCCCGCCCGCCCGCCCGCGCGCCCACTCGCCCGCCCCTTGCGTGTCTCCGTCTTTCCGTCACTTATTGGGTATGTTTGTTTGCACACACACACACACACACACACACACACACACACACACACACACACACACACACACACACACACACACACACACACACACACACACACACACACACACACACATATATATATATTATATATATATATACTATATATATTTTATATATATTTTATATATTTTATATATATGTATATATATTTTATATATATGTATATATATTATATATATATGTATATATATTATATATATGTACATATATATATATATATTAATTATATTATATATATTATATATATATTATATATATATATTATATATATATTATATATATATTATATATATATATTATATATATATATATATATTATATATCATATATCATATATACATACATACATACATATATATATATATATATATATATATATATATATATATATATATATATATATATACATATGTAATATATATATACATATGTAATATATATATATATATATATATATATATATATATATATATATATATGTAATATATATATAATATATATATATAATATATATATAATATATGTATATATAATATATATATATATAATATATATATATATACATATATAGTATATATACATATATAGTATATATATATATGTATGTATGTATGTATATGTATATATATATGTATATATATATATATATATATATATATATATATATATATATATATATATAGTATATATATGATATATATATATATATAAATATATATATATACAAATATATATAATTTTAGCGTGTATTGTATTATCAGCCTTCCTGCCTCCCTCTTCTCTTTTCCCTTTTCCTCAGCAGTTGCTTCCTCCGCGCCCCGCGAGCGTTCCTCCGTCTTGCGTTCTCTTTCCCCGCTCTCTCTCATCGTAACTTACCCTCTCTGCTCCCACTTTGCTCGGTCCCCTGTTGGCATTCGCAGTGTGCACGCAACCACTCCCCTACGCCCACCTTCTCCAGTGCGTTCCGTCTGGATTGCACCTGCTCCCTCCCCGCCCACCAGCCCGGCGACCTTCCTCGGGCCCGCAAGTCACCCATCCTCAGCTTCACCCTAGAAGCCCTTCCGCGCTCGGGTCTTTCTCGATTCGCTCACCCTGCGTCGTCCGCTCGCCCTACGCCCGCCCACCCTACGCCCATCCGCCCAGGGCTCACTTCTGCGCCGGATACACCTTATTAAGTAGAGGGAGAGATCAGGTCAGTGTGAAAATGCAGCTAGAGCAACAACGCGGTGTAGGATTAGGCGGGGATCTGGGTCAGCGTGAAACAGCGACTTGCAGCGGGTCCGGAAAGGGTGCGAGGGGAGAGGAAGGCAGCAGCTGGCGCCCGTTCATTGTGAAATTACGGCGTCTAGATCAGCGGGGTTCCGGAGCCGTGTGAAATGAGTACAAATCAGCATGTTATTGGATCAGCGCGGGATGAGTGTACCAAAAGCAGCAAGCGACCGGTTTAGTGTTTGGGGAGCACACATCCCGGAGTGGGCCGGGCCATTGAGAAGCGAGTACATGTAGAGCAACGTGGCGAGCCGGGTGTGAATAGTAACAGAACGGCGGCTAATGAATACACGCGGGTCGTGGAGGGCTGGATCGGCGCTCGGACGGATACCTGCGAGGAGGGCCGGGCCGCTCGAGCGAGTTAAATCATTTAGATAATCGGGGCGAGTGTCAGGGTGAATAATCAGGGCCGAGACGCGGCGGTGTCGGGTCAATGGGGGAGTGCAGCCAGGCGGCGAGGGCGGCGCGGGCGGCCTTGGCGGGGAGGGAACGAAGCCAATAATTATCGGAGGTGGAAACAGTCCGGATCGCCGCGTGTAATTGCCGTGAGGAGTCGCGAAGGGCGGCCTCCTACTGCCCTTCCACGGGCACGAGGCCGGCCGCCGCGCGGCTCTGGCGGTCGTTAGTATGGAAGGGGCGTCGGGCCAGGGTGTTGATTGGCGGGGGGCATGGCGTCGGAGGAGGAGGAAGAGAAAGAGGGGGAGAGGAGGAAGAGGAAGGAGAGAGTCTCAATGGGAGGAGGAGGATTAAATGGAAAGGATCCCAGGAGGAGGAGGAAGAACAGGAGAGTTATGAGGGTGGGACGGCAAGGGCAAAGGGGAGGGACGGCTCGCCGGCGAAGGGGAGAAGGGAAATGGAAACCCGCTGGTGCCCTCCATCAGCGACGAGGCCGCGCCTTGTTGATTTGTTAATATGGCCGTTTGTTCGTGGGATAAAGGCAAGGCGGCGAAACGAGGTGCAAATTATCGGGTTGATGATGATTCTCCGTTGACGATGGGGTGGGGGTGGGGGGGGAACGGACGCCGGGACTTTATATTTCACACCTTGTTCTTCAGTCGCCGTCTCGCCGGTTGGTAATGGGTCCAAATTATGGTTATATCACGCACCTTGATTACAATACTTGCTAATAAATGCTGACGTAATTTTGAAGTATGGCCCTCGAGAAATTATCATGGCGCTGATGATGATGAAAGTATCCTTTAACAATTTTAACTTCGGCCGAGACATATCATCATGTTTTTCTTCTTCTTCTTCTGCTTCTTCCTCAGTTATGTCATTTATTTTTTTCTCCCTTGATTATTTTCGTTGCGGCGCGTTGGGTGAATATCTAGCACACAAACCCCTTGTAACTAGCCCGAACCTTGGACCTAACAATGCCCGGATAATCACAATAATTCAGGGGTCGTAAATAACAGCTAATATACAATTCGATTAGGATAATTGGTAAGTGTAATTGGTGTATAAAATTGAATATTTATTAGCATCAACGCAAGGCTCGCCCACCGCTCTTAACTTGGCGAGGGCGATGAGGACCGTATCATCTGTTTTAGGATATATTATATCTGATTGCGTCTTGCGTGCAGTGTGTTGGCACGTCGCCTTCCCCTCCCCTCTCTCTCTCTCTCTCTCTCTCTCTCTCTCTCTCTCTCTCTCTCTCTCTCTCTCTCTCTCTCTCTCTCTCTCTCTCTCTCTCTCTCTCTCTCTCTCTCTCTCTCTCTCTCTCCCTCTCTCTCCTCTCTCTCTCTCCCCCCCTCTCTCTCTCTCTCTCTCTCTCTCTCTCTCTCTCTCTCTCTCTCTCTCTCTCTCTCTCTCTCTCTCTCTCTCTCTCTCTCCCCTCCCTCTCTCCCCTCTCTCTCTCTCTCTCTCTCTCTCTCTCTCTCTCTCTCTCTCTCTCTCTCTCTCTCTCTCTCTCTCTCTCTCTCTCTCTCTCTCTCTCTCCCTCTCCCTCTCTCCCTCTCTCTCTCTCTCTCTCCCTCTCTCTCTCTCTCTCTCCCTCTCTCTCTCTCTCTCTCTCTCTCTCTCTCTCTCTCTCTCTCTCTCCATCTCCCTCCCTCTCCCTCTCTTCCCCTTCCTCTCCATCTCCATCTCCCTCCCTTTCCTTCCCTCCTCTCCCTCTCCCTCCCTTTCCTTCCCTCCTCTCCCTCTCCCTCCCTTTCCTCCCCTCCTCTCCCTCTCCCTCCCTTCCTCCTCCTTCAGTTCCACTCCTCCTCTTCCTTTCCTCCCCCTCTCCTTCCCTTCCCCCTCCCCTCTCCTCCCCCCTCCCATTTACTCTCTTACATATATTTATTTAAGTTTCGCTCGCTGATAAAAGCCGTTCTCGCCGAGACACGCTTTTATTCGCGACTCCCAGTGGATCGTCGGGGTATTCGTTATGGCCGAAAACTAATTTATACTTGGCGTTTGTGTAACCGTTTTATGCATGCAAATGTCTGGCTGGGCGGGAGTCCTGTGGTGGCTTTACCGTTTTCGCTGCATTATGTAATAGCCGTTCGTCTCGTCTGGCGCTGAAACAGGGAGTAGACATTGCGAGTTTCTTGGAAAGAGGGGTGGGTTTAGGGGTAAGGTTGTGGGATGATTGGGCTTTTTTTGTTTGTTTGTTTGTGCATGCGTTTGTTTGTTTAGTTTTGGTGTTATGTGCGTTTTAAGAGGAGATGCGGTTAAGTTTGGCGAGGAGTGTATGAGGTGTGAGGGCGGACATGAAGGGAGAGGGAGGGGGAAGGGGGAGGGCGGGGATCTGCTGCATCATCTCGGGCCCAGGTTTATTTACTTCCTCATAAGTCAGGGGGTCTTTAGAGGAGACGGACCCGCTGTCTCATTTCCTGTCCTATCACAGCTCTCTCGACAGCTCTCGGGGAGGAAAGGATCTGTATACATGTGGGTTTGTCAAGGTTTTCCTTTCCTATATTTTATTTTGGTATCTTTAATTTTTTATGTATACCAGCTTACCCAACCCCCTCCCTCCCTTCCACAATAGACACACCCCACATAAACTCACACGGGACATGCGTACACGTTCATACACACAAATATACATAGGGAAAACGCACATGCACATACACACACACAGACACACACACCAAAAAAAAAAAAAACCTTAGAGCAATTCGTGTGTCTGACTTCCGGCCGTCGTCGCCCTCCTCCATTCATCCTTCAGTCTGGAGAGAAATCAACTGGATCAGGGAAGCCGTACAACAACCCGGATATAGTGACCGCTGTTTAGTGCCGCCAGCGGGCCCGACGAGAGGGCGTAATAGGGTTGGCTGCGGGTAATTTGGGCGTCGCTTAATTCTGCCCAAGGGACCAGGGCGCAGGAAGAGCAGGAGGTTGCCGGGCGAGTCCTCGAAGACGCTCTCCTCGAAGTCCGTCGCGTTCTCTGGTCCCAGTCCCGGTTCTGGTTCCAGGCGCAGCACCGGTCACTGTCCTTAGCCCGGTTCTTGGCCCAGTCACTGTCCCTATTACAGTTCTTGTCCCACAATACTTGGGCGAAATCCCAGTCACACTTTCATTCACCGGTTCTAGTTTCTGGCCCATAGTCTTAGTAGAAATCCAGTCACAGTCACCTACCCCGTTTCTGTTGGTTTCGCAGTCCAGGCGCTAGTCCCAGTTCCATCATCACTCCCGTTCGTTTGATTCCCATTCCCATTCCCAGTTCTAGTCTCAGCCGTCACAGTCGTAACACGCGTCACAGTTCAAATCGCCGGTTGTGGTCCCAGTCTCATTCCCAGGGGCCTAATCCCTTTTGCTGTCCCAATCCCAATCTTGTTCTTAACTCTCCATGATATTGCCTCCCATGTGCCCCCCCCCCCCAACCCCTTGATCGTCTCCCTGGAATGTATGTTTAATGGCCCCCCTCCCCCCGGGTGTACGTAGGAACCTGCTGCCCCGCTATATAACAGGTGATATTTTCTCTTCATTCGGTCGAAAATTGTACATCTCTCGCTTAATGATATCGGTAATATCATTGCTTTAGGAAGAAGTGGTCTTTAGTGATAATTTGAAAAATAATTCATTCTTATAAGTATTTTTCCCCTCCGCAGAACTATTTACTAGGGGAGGAAATTGCGGTTTTGGGCGTTTTAAGCCGGCGCGAGAAATGCAAGCTTTTGGCGTGGATTGTCGGGGCTAAAAAATGGCCCCAAATATGGCCGGCCGAAGACGAAAATTTCGGGATGTTGGAGACTCGAGCGTTTGCGGAATTAATGAGCATGATTTTGGTATTAGGGCCTTCGTTTGGGGCATGGGAGAGGTATGGAGCGTGGGTATTGTGGGTATAGGAATGGGTCTTGTGGGTAGAGTGGGGTTGGGTTCATAGCAGACTTCAGAAGTGGGTGGGTGGTGGGCGGCGGGCGACGGGCGGTGGGCGGTTTCGCAGGGCAGATTGGAAAGAGGGCATAGAGTGGGCGGCGGCGGCGGGCGACTCGAGATTGGGCGGGAGGAAGGCGCTAACACTTGCCAGCTGTTGCTCTCTCCCCGGGCCGACCCCGCACCACACTTAATTTCTCTCTGATTACATACACGATATATTATAGGTTTTTAAAGCTTAAATTGTCTCGGTAATTTACTTGGCAATAAAACCGACAGGGGCTTCCGGTGGATTTTTCTCTTTTTTTCAATCGGGTTTGTAAGGTTCATCTTTTTACTCTTCGATGTGGCCGGGGCGCCCTTACGTCCACGCGTCGTAAGGCTCATGGTCGCTGGCGGTGACACATTGAATGAAATATATTTGCAATCTAAACTCTATTGTCCGTAAGATCTATAGATTGCGATGGTGCCTTTGTTCAGAGGGTATTGGAGGTTATTCATTTTATTGGATTTTTTTTCACTTCATTTCTCATCTTCAATTAAACTTCACGCCATGAATTCTCTTAAAAAAGAAAGAAATATAGGAATTGGACATACGTATTTGTTTTTTTATTTTTAACGTAGTCTTATGATTTTTTTTTTTTATCTTCAATTTTCTATTTACGTTTGTTCTGTGCGTTATTTACTTAATCACTGCGTGCTCGCTTTTCTTCCTCTGTTGTAAAAAAAAGAAAAGAAATAAGAAAATTGTTTCCTTCAGTGATGATCGATTTGTATATATTTGAACATTACCTTTTTGTATATATCCAGTCTGTGGGCGAAGAGGTTTGGGATGTTTGTGTCATATGAAATATCCTGAGAGGAAAGGAGGGAGTGGAAGGAGGGGAAGTGGAAGGAGGGGGAATGTGGCGGGAGGTGGGAGGAAGGAGGGTGTGGAGGAAGGCAGAGAAAGAGGAAGTGGAGGAAGGATAAAAGGTGGATAAAAGGGAGGTGGAGGAAGGAATTAGGGGGAGGGAGAGTGGAATTTAGAGGGTCTGAATAATGAGTTTCATACCCAAGGAATAAAGGGAATGCGGAGGGGAAGGGGTGGGGCGGAGCAAGGAAAAAGTGCTTACAGGGGGATGCAAGTTTGACGCCTCTTGGTCTTCTTTTTGGTTTAGGAGTTGGAGAAGGTCGAGGAGGAAGAAGAAGAAGAAGAAGAAGAAGAAGAAGAAGAAGAAGAAGAAGAAGAAGAAGAAGAAGAAGAAGAAGAAGAAGAAGAAGAAGAGGAAGAAGAAGATGAAGAAAAAGATGTAAAAAGAGGAGGAGGAGGAGGAGGAAGAGGAAGAAGAAGAAGAGGAAGAAGAGGTTTGGGAGTGTGGGGAAGAGGATGGGAGGAAAAGATATCGATGATGATGATGATGATGGAGAAGGAGGAGGAGGAAGAAGGAGAAGGAGGAAGAGTAGGAGTGGGAGTTTAGGAAGAGGGAGGGAAGGAAGGATATTGATGAGGATGATGGAGGAGATAGAGAAGGAGAAGAAGCAGACGTTCGCTCTTCCCTCCAACCGAGGCCACCTTCCCTCCGTCATCGTCCGCATTTCACTCTTATTATACACCGTCGTTCTCCAAACTCCCCCTCAGTCTTCCGAGGGAATTGATATCGAAATTGAAAATCCGTTTTTCTCTTTGTCTCTCTTTCTCTCTCTCATTCTTTTATCTGTGCCTTCCGCTGCCTCCCCCACTCTTCTTTTTTTCCCTTCCCCCCTCATTTTTTTTTTCTCTCTCTCTCTCCCTCACCAGTTTCTCCCTTTTCCCCTTTATTCTATCTCTTTCATTTCTCACCTGTCAGTCAGGCGCTCTCTCTCTCTCTCTCTCTCAATCTCTCTCTCTCTCTCTCTCTCCTCTCTCTCTCTCTCTCTCTCTCTCTCTCTCTCTCTCTCTCTCTCTCTCTCCCTCTCTCTCACTCTCTCTCTCTCTCTCTCTCTCCCTCTCTTTCACTCACACTCTTCCTCCCTTGTTCCCTTCAACCCTCGTCCTCCCTCCCTTCCTCTTTCCAACGCCTACTCCGTCTTCCTCTCCCTCTTTTCAACTCTCCCTCTCCCTCTCTCTCTCATTCTCCCCTACCCTCTTCATCCCACCTTTCACCCTTGTTATTGACTTCGCCCATTTTTCCTTTATTCGCCTATTGTCCTCCCTCTCAACCCCTTTTCCTTCCTTTGCTGCGAGTGGCCATTAGCTTCAACTTCTCTCCAGGTGACTCCGCCGCTCTCCTCGCCTGCCCTCACACTCCGTAAATCACTTTTCCCCCTTCCTCCTCTCTCTCTCTCTCTCTCTCTCTCTGTTCTTTCTTTCCTTTCTTCTCTTTTTTTTCTCTCTCGCTAGGGTTTTTCGTTGGCACTCCTTTCCTTTCTCCCTCCCTTTCTCTTCATCTCTCTCTCTCTCTCTCTCTCTCTCTCTCTCTCTCTCTCTCTCTCTCTCTCTCTCTCTCTCTCTCTCTCTCTCTCTCTCTCTCTCTCTCTCTCTCTCTCTCTCTCTCTCAAAACCTTCTCACACTCTTTCTATTTCTCTCCCTCTTTGCACATGTCTCGTCCTTTCAGTCCTCACCCGACAATTTCATTAATCCGACCAATTACCGGAACCCCGACATCCGACAGGCAGCGCAACGAAGCAGCATTGTGTACCTGGAAAGGCATTATACCATTGATTACCTGAGCGATTATACCTGGCCATCACGATCACTTGCTTGAGCGTGGTCGTCGTCGTGGGCTGGCGCGGCTGGGTGATTATGCTCAGTTTTATAGTTGAGTTATGTGGTGGGGGCGGAGGGGGGTGGATGGGAAGGGGGGTGGGGTCCTTTCGTGGTTGGGGTCGCTTTTCTTCATTTAGTTTTTTTTTTTTTTCTTAGCAGCTATCTAGACTTTTCATCGCTTCTTTTTGCATCATTTTATTTTTTCTACATTTCTCCCTTTACTCTTCTTTCCCATCCGTTTGTTGTTCTTGTTTCCTCTTCCCCTATTCTCCATTTTCTCCTCTTCCCCAATTCTGCCTCTTCCCTTCCTTTCGCCTCCCTCACTTTACTGGATTATTAAAGTCTCCTTTACGTGGGGAGACCAAGGGTTCATGGGGAGCTGTCGTTAGTACCGATCTTGGGGAAGTGGAGGGGGGGAGGGGGGAGGGGTGCAGTACGTGGTGTTGTGTGGAAGTTAGTACTGGCGTATTGCTTTTTTTCTTTCTTATCTTTTCTCTTTATTTCTCTTCTCGTCTTTACCGTTCCTCTCCCGATTCCTCTTCTATTCCTCCGTTTCTCTTTTGCTTCCCTTCTCCCTTCTATGCATCCTCTTTTCTTCCGTCTTCGTCATTCCGTCATTATCAGGTTTGATGGCCCGATATCAGAATCCGTCGTCTAATTCGGGAACGAACGCTGAATCTTTATTGTTTGTTTGTTTAAGTGGCCAGAACGGCTGGTTGGTTTGCCTTTATGGCCGTGTCAATACCGTAAGGAAGTTGGCTTTAATTTTTCAAACCGAGGTATTCAGGTGGAGAAACCTCGAACAAAGACGTGTGTCACTGAGAGACAGATTGATAGACAGGCTGGCAGACAGACAGACAGATAGACAGACAGACAGACAGACAGATAGATAGATAGACAGGTAGATAGACAGACATACATATAGATAGACAGACAGAGACAGAGACAGACACTAAAAGAGGGACCATGAGTGAAATTGAGAGGGAGTGACAGACAGACAGACAGACCGAGACAAACAAAAATACAGACCAACAAACAGAAAGAGAACGAAAGAGAAAAGAAGAGATAAAGTATCCAAGCATGTGTTTGGGTAGTTAACGTTGGCGGTCGTAGGTGCCGGGCGTGTGATCCCCCGGTGCTTCTGGAGCTCGTTTTCTATTGTATCGCGTCGGGTCGGGGATCACGCTCGTTATATTAGGTTCTCGGCGAGTGTGAAGGGGCGCTTGCAGGACCTCGATGCTCATGCTTCCCCCTTTTTTTCATTTTATCTTTTTTACTCTTTCTGTTTTGTTACTCCTGCTTGTTATTTTGGTTATGGTCAAGGTTTTGTTAGTGTTGATTGCGTTGGGTTATTTTTTCCGTGTAATAATTTTGTTATTGTTATTATTGTTATTATTGCTGTTATCATTATTTACCGTTATAATCATCATTGTTATTGTTTTTATTATTACTATTGTTATTATATATCGTTATGATTATCATTATTGTGTTGCATTAATTTTGTTCTTTGTATTTATTATAAGTTTGTATATTTTTTAGCTTAGCTGATTTTGCATTAGCTCGCTCGGAGGATGTTTTGTAGAATAATGGATCCCTCGTAAAGGTGTGACGGTAAATAGTGCATGATTTCTGTCCGCCGTGTACCTTGGGCATGAAAATAGTTGCGAGTCATCAGGTGAGAGGCGCCGTGGGAAAGTTTCGACGCGGGTTTTCAGATTTTTCATTCATTTATCTTTGGGGGAGTGAGAAAGGGAAAGAAATGGTAATAATGGTTCGAGTTTACGACCTTTGAGATTGGAGGCTCGTGAGGTGTTTGTGTGCGATTGTTGAAAGGGATTTGTGTGCGTGTGTGTGTGTGTTTGTGTGTGTGTGTGTGATGCCAGTCCGGGAGATTCACACGGACCAAGCACGCATGAGTCTTCTCTCTCTTTCTCTCTCTTCTTCTTCTTGCTCTCTCTCTCTCTCTCTCTCTCTCTCTCTCTCTCTCTCTCTCTCTCTCTCTCTCTCTCTCTCTCTCTCTCTCTCTCTCTCTCTCTCTCTCTCTCTCTCCCTCCCTCCATCTCTCTCTCCCTCCCTCACCCCTCTCTCTCCCTCCCTCCATCCCTCTCTCCCTCTCTCTCTCTCTCTCTCTCTCCCTCCCTCCCTCTCCCCCTCCCCCCTCTCTCCCCCCTCCCCCCCTTTTCCTCCCACTTCCTTCTTCTTTTCTCTCCCCTCCACTTTTTTTCGTTTCCCCGCCTCTCCTTCCTTTCTCGTTCTTCCCACTGCAGTGTTGAAGGCGAGGATAAGGAAGAAATAGCCCCCGAGGCCCAAAATTATCGCGGCGGCAGCGTGTAATATGATTTTTCGTGTTGCAGGGATGTATATATGCTTATTCGTGGCAGTGGTTACTTAGAGCAATGTTTATGACACTTTATATCACTGTGGAAATTCCGCCATCGCGTGTTGTTTATGTGTAGCGGCGGGCGGTTGCAGGCAGCGTGACGGCCGCGCCGAGTTGGGGAGGAATTTATGTCGTTGGAGGCGGGTTAGGGGGCGTGCGCGCGCGTGCGTGCGTGCGGGCGTGTGGCCATGTGTTTGCGTTAACGTTTCCTCTCCCTTTCTTACTACCTGTGTGTGTGCGTGTGTGTACGAGTTTATTCTTGTATGTATGTATGTATGTTTCTTCTGACCTAAGTCTGCTTCTAAATAGTACGTCTGGTATGTTCCTTTCTGTCGATTATGTACGTGCGTGGACGCATAATAAACCGTGGAATTTTCGCCCGTGTCCCTGTATGCACCCATGTGCGTACGTGTGTGTGTGTGCGCGAGCGAGCAGCCAACCCCTTATCGCCTCGCACCAAACTCCCGAAATTGTCACCTTCGACCGGCGAGGACCGAGTTGCGGCGCTGATGTGTATGCTTAGAGCGGGATATGTCCAGTATTTATGTTATGTATGTTGATTGTGCGGCGGTCGCGGCGGTGGGCGGGAGTGTCGCCAGGGTGTCGCGTGTGGTGATGACGGGTCTTTGTGATGATGGGTCTTTGTGGTGACGGTCTTTGTGGCGAGCGCTCAACTCCCGGCATACCTTCCGTCGCTGATGTGGCCGTGGCATGCACCTGCACTCCACACCCGCCGCACTTAATTGCCCACTTAATCTTTAATAAAAAGCAGAAACGTGTTTTATTTTCTGGGGGGAAGTTTTCTGGCGCGGCTTGGGTCCCCATATGAAAACGTTTTTGTGATAATGGATTCTTTCTAATGCAGTGCTAAAGCTTGGGGGGGGGGGAGGTGGTGGAGGAGGAGGAGGAGGAGGAAAAGGTGGTAATGAATGTTGAGGTAGAGGAGGATGTGGAGGAAGACGATGACTAGGATGAGATTAAAGACGAAGAAGAGTACGAAGACGAGAGGAAGAAGAAAAGAGGAGAGGGTCGAGTGCGATAACGAACTCCTGGGCTTCGGATCCCCGCCGCCGCGATCCCGAGGGCGTCCAGCGAGAGTGCGAGGCATCGACCAGGTGGAATCCTTCGCGGGACTCCGTCAGGAAGCCAGAGGAGCAGCCCGAGGGCGTGGGTCGCGTCCCGTTGGTATTGGGACTTGATGTCTGCACATTTCCCGCCGCTGGATTGCCTTTTGCAATAAATATGAAAGCTTTTTGCATATCGAAATGAATAAAAAATGCCATCATGAGTTACGCCGTATATAAAATGCATGTATATAATGTTTTAAAATGGATGTGGAATGCCATAAAAATGAAAAAAAGACGAAAATGTTGAATTAATTTGACTTTTATCGAGCCATTAGAACAAAAATGGCATACCTCATTAGGAAGTTAGTGTTATTAGGCATTGTATAACTTACTAATGTATGAAATGGCGAATAAGTGGCGCGGTTGGTATTTGATGCCTCTGAAATCTCCATGTATCTTAATTGCATTTTTTTCTCCCTCTTCCAGGTACGTGCACTGTGGTCTCGGAGGAACCTGGACGCCGGTAACTATCGGCTGATAATGCCATTACTGTGCAGGGGACGCGGCGGTTGACACTTATGAATGATGTAGATGGTGCCGGGCTACAAGGACTAACGTCACTCACTGTAGTCGGGGGAGGAGGCGAACGAGTCACTTCGAAGGCGGCGGGGCGGCTCGCTGCCTCGCGTCGGTGCGGGGAAGAGAGAAGGCGAAGGGCCGTTGGGTCATTTGTCGGCGGAGCAGGAAGGGTTAGAGGGAGGATCCTTGTATATAGAAATAACAGTAGGAACAGATACGACAAAGAGAGGGACAGAGAGAGAGAAGTAGGTCCTAATGCAGACGGGACCACAGCTCGTCAGGATCCCCGCAACAGAGAAGGGCATGGCGACAGATCAGCAGAATGTCTTATGAGGAAATCCCTTCAAGAGATAGCCAGGAGGAGGTATCAGCTGCATGATAAAGGGCTCGCGTAGAAGGGCAGCTCTCTCTCCCTCTTACTTTTTTCTCCTCCCTCTTTCTCCCTTTTCCTTACCTCCCCCATCCTTGTTCTTACCTCTATCCATCCCTCTCTTTTGGTTCCTTCTCCTATTCCATCTGTTTACTCAATTCTCCTTCCTGTTTCCACCCCCTCCTCACTGCATCCTGTATCTGTGCTCTTTCCTTTTCCTACTCCCTTGTTCTTCCCCCCCCCCCCCCCCGCGCCTTCTCCTTTCTCTTTTATCTACCCTTCCTCCCAATTTCTCTTATCCTCCTTTTCTCCCTTACACCCGTCCTCCTTCCGCCTTGTTCTTCCTCCCCCCTTCCTTCACTCTATCCTCCCCTTCACCCTTTCCCCTCCCCTTATCCCCCCACCCCGTAGCCCTTCCCCCGGCGTCCGTCCGAGAAGAGAGGAGGAAGAGGCGCGCGCGGAATGCCATCTACAGCGCCAGCAGGAAGCAATAGCCCCGCCGCGTTAATCCCCGGCTGTTGTATCCAACCTAAATATTTGTGTGAGAGCATCATTGATTCCAAGACCAATTGATCGGGCATCTCCCGCCCTGGCCCTAAAGGTGGGCGGCTCGGGGGGTGGGGTGGGGGTGGAGGAGGGAGGGTACGGAGGATGGAAGTGTGTGTGTGTGTATGTATTTGTACGTGTATGTGCGTGTGCGCGTGGGTGTGTGTGTGGATGTGTGTGGATGGAGATTGGGGGTATAGGGGTGTATGGAACAAGGGAGAAGGGGGGTGAGGGATGGAATAAGAGGGAGGTGGAGGAGGGGGGGCGGTAATGCTGACTAATGATAGTTCTGTGGATGCCTTTATTCCGTCCAGGAAACCACACTATACAACCGCTGTCTACTTTAGCTGTTCTGCTCGAAGGGAGGGAGAAGGAATGAGATGAATAGAGGGGAAATTGAAGTTTTTTTTCTTGTGCATTTCTCTGTCTCTCCGTCTCCTCGCCTCTCTCTCTTTCTCCCTCTTCCTCTTTCCTTCTCCCTCTTCCTCTCCTTTTCCCTCCCCCCTGCTCTCTCTTCCTACTCCCCCTCCCTCTCTTCCTCATGCGTATTTCATGTCTTTTTTCCCCTTCTGTCCACCCCCATTTTTCTTCTGTTCCTCGTCAACCCCTTCATCATGCCTTTTACATTCGAGTTGTGGAGACGAATCGATCTGGAATATTTTAGCCATAACGGAGCCCCTTCAGTATTGGATGCCGGCATTGTAATATAGGGATTATTACTCTTATTATGATTATTATTTATTGTTTTTCATTTTTGATATTCTGTTTTTTTTTCTTTCTTTCTTTGCCATCATCACCGTCGTTATTGTCGTTGTTGTTATTATTATTATTGTCATGAATAAAGGTTCTGTCGTCTGGTGATTAGCGGGGAAAGTTACGAATCGAGTTATCATAAATCAATAATATTGAATGTATTGTTTTTTTTCATTCATTTTTTATTCGGTGTGTACGTGGTGATGTATGTGGTTGGTTCAGAGGTTGCAATTGCGGTGCGATAGGAAGAACGAGAGAGAGAGAGAAAGAAAGAAAGAAAGAAAGAAAAAACAGGTAAAATAAATAAAATAAGAAGAGAGAATGGAAGATAGAAATAAAAAAAATACAGAATAAGGAAGAAAAGAGACGAAATAACCCGGGATAGAAGAGAGGAGAAAAGGAGAAGCAGCAAGCCGAGAAAAGGAGCGAGGCAAGAGGGACCTCCACCCCGCAGAGGCAGTCACCGACTCCCACACTCAACGATACAAATCCAATGGCTTCGGAACGAATGGATTCTTCAGGGTTCTCACAGCAGGAACCGCAGCGCCCGAGCGACAAGTGCGCCCCGGCCGAGGCGAGGTGGAGGAAGAGAGGGGGTGGAAGGAGAAGGATAAAGAGGAAGAGGAAGGTTTAGAAGGAAAGGGAGAAGAAAAATAAGTAGAAAAAAGGGGAGAAAATGAAGATGAGGTATATGGGAGAAGGGAGGAAAGAGCAAGAAGTAAGAGTTAGGAAGAGGAGGTGGGAGGAGAAGGAAAGATAAAGGGGGTCTTAGAAGGAAAGGAAAGGAAGACGTAAATCAGAAAGAATATGAATAGAAAAAGAAAGAAGGAAAGCAAAGCGAGGTAGCAGAATAAACAAGGGGGGTCGTTCTTTCGGGTTCGTGTAGTATTGCTGATCTAAAGTGATTTTGACACTTTGACATTGAGCTGGAGGTGAATAAGCAAGTCTGAAGAGCCTTTTGTGTTCATTGATAGAATGGTTATGGATGTGTGTATATTTTCTTTCTCTGTGTGTATGTGTGTGTGTGTGCATAGAAAAAACGAGCAGGAGGACGTGAATTCTTTATAAGAAGTGAATGATTTGCGGCTGTAAATAAAACAGCGATGGGGAGGGAAATGGGGGGGGGGAGGGGGGACGGGAAAGGGGAAGGGTCAGCCGGAACGAAGTTGAAAAGCAATTAGTCACACGGCAGTAAGTATTGTGGTCGAATTGAAAGATTTGTTTTCGCTTCCTCTTGCCTTCTCTGTCTTTCTCTTTCTCTCTCTCGCTTTTTTTCCAAATATCATTTGGCACCTGTGAAGCAGAACGGCCACTTCCTCCCGCGGATATGACGTGCGTATGTCTCCTTCAAAAGTGGGGAGATGGAATCCCAATCAGGATTCGGAGATTGAAGAAATCCCAATCAAGATTCACTTTGGGGGATCCGGGGCACAAAAGGCGTTGTACAGGAGACGCGCGGAAGAGAAAGGAAGCGGGATCAAAGGCGAGGCCCAACTACAGTTTGTAAAGGGACATGGCATGGCGTCCGCCCGAGTGACCGAGCCGGTGAAAGTGACCCCTACAGGCGAGGTCACGTGAGGGAGAGAGGAAGGGAGGGAGATCGAGGTGGAAGGTACGAAGGGAGGAATATCGGGGGCTTAAGGGAGAGATATGAGGGAATGAGGTGTAGAACGGAGAATAACTGATGAAAGGAAATATTTTTTAAAGAGTGAATTAAACTGAAGGAAGGAGGGAGTAGGGCAGTGTGAAAGAAGGCGAGCAGAGGAGAATAAAAGGGGGAGTGAGAATAAGAGTGAGAGTGAGAGAGAGAGACAAACAGGTATATTAAGAGAGCTAGATAGGTAGATTGGGAGAGCCAAAAAGAGGTAATTTAAGAGAGAGAGAGGGAACAAGAGGAAGTGAAAAGAAGAGAAGTAGGTCAACCTCGTAAGCTCCTTGGCAACATCTCTCGCTCCGAGGGCGACGCACACCTGCCTCACACTCCAAGATGTTGATGCAAAGCGACTTAAAGACTGTCTGATCTGACCTCACGACACGCGGGAGGAAGTTACACATTTAATCCCAGATCCCGGGAGGAAACAAAAGGATTCTTCGTCGCCGCGCGGATAAAAGTCGACAGAAATGGATGTATTTATCGAGTGACAGCAGGAGAGGGAGGTCGTATCGCGTTTCTTCCTCCCGTTGATAAAATTGGATTACCGGTGATTAAAGAGGGAGGGAGGGAGGGAAAGGAGGAGGGTAGGAGAGAGTGGAGGGAGGGAAGGAGGGAGAGGGTGTTAGAGAGAGGGAGAGTGGTATAGAGAGAGGGAAAGGGAGAGTGAATAGAGAGAGGGAGAGGGTTATAGATAGGAAGAATGAGAGTGGGATAGAGAGAGAAAGAGGGAGAGTGGGATAGAGAAAGGAAGAGGGAGAGTAGGATAGAGAGAGGGAATGGGATAGAGGGAGGAAGAGGGATAAAGAGAGGAAGAGGGATAGAGAGAGAGAGACAGAGGCAGAGACAGAAAGAGCGAGAGAGAGAGCAGAGGCAGAGACAAGAGACAGAAAGAGAGAGAGGAAATAAGAATAGGCCGTGAGTGTCATGAGAGGCGTGAGGTCGGGCCGACTAGGGTGTGTCGGCGAGCGAGGGCGACGGAGGACCGGGGGAGCGGGAGTAGGGGGGTGAGGGAGAGGGTGAGGGCGAGGGTGAGGGGGACAGTGTTGTGATAGGGTGGCGGCCCGCATTACACGGTCGGTTAGCCTCCCTCTTCGCTTATACGCTACGCTTGTTGAGGACGCCCCGGGCCTTCCTCGCCGTCTGCGTCGGGCTCCGTGGGTATTTGGCATGCTTTTTTGTTTACGATTTGCTGTGTTGGGGTTATTCTTCTGCTTCCTTCTCGCGTTTATCGTTTTTTCTTTTTTTCTGGTTCTTCTTTCTTTTCTTATTCCTTTTCCTTCTTCGTGAGTTTGCTTCGTGATTTGCTTGTTTGGATTCTTCTTCGTTCCTCTCATTTTTTTTCTCTTTTGGTTCTTCATTTTCTTACTCCTCACCCTTCTTCATAAGTTTTCGTCTATTATGATGTGTCTGTGTGGATGTTTTGATAATTTTTGTTTAAAGAAATTGCCACCGGTTCTTTATTTTTATAAGGAAGTGGATGAGGATGTTGTGTAAACGTTTTTTATCCTTTTATTTCTTTATTTGCAGTTCCTTCATCTGTAGTAATACCCCTTTCTCTCTCTCTCTCTCTCTCTCTCTCTCTCTCTCTCTCTCTCTCTCTCTCTCTCTCTGTCTCTCTGTCTCTCTCTCTCTCTCTCTCTCTCCACTTCATTCTGCGCCTCTCTCCCCACTTCTCTGTCTGTAACATCATCATCTTCACCTTCATCACCATCCTCATCATTCTCATCATCACCACCATCACCATCACCCCCCACACACACACACACACACACACAAACTCTATATATAAAAATCTCTTTATATATATTTTCCCTCCCCTCCTCCTCCTGCTATTAGCTAATCGCCCGATTCCTACCTGCCTCTTTACCTTATACTTAGGCCTAAGGTAATTGCAACTTTTCGTCCAATATTTAGTTCTTATCGACATTCACGTCCCTCGAGAGAGACGTACGGTACTATTATAATATTAATATTATTGTAATTATTTTCTATATTTTATTATTTTTATTTTGATGATGATAATTTGGATTGTCTCGCTTTCACTTTCCCTCTCCCTCTCCATCTTCTCCTTTTCCTGCTCCTCTCCCTCTCCCTCTTTCCATCCTTTTCCCTCTTCCACTCCTTCTTCTCCATTTCCTGGTCCTCTCCCTCTACTTTTCCCTCTCCCTCTCCGTCTCCCTTTCCATTAACCATCAGAACGCGCACAGTCAACGCGACCCGTGCGTCAGCTCGAGCCAAGAAATGGTAATCCATACCGTCCTGCTACTTTGGGAGCGACATGGCGACTGCAGACCAAGTTGGGAGGATTTAAGATGAATTATATTCGCTGTTTTATCGCTTTCTGGCGTGCAGTGCCCTCTCTTGCTAGCGGAATGTAAATAGGGCGCCATTAGCTCCAGGGACAATAAGGCTGACTGACAGTGATGGTTGCTAATAGGTCAGAAATCCTGCGACTCATTTCGACGCTGACAATAACGCGGGGACAAAGTCGTCTCGGCGAAGGTGGGGACGCAGATGGAGGTGAAGGAACAGGAGAGGAAAAAGGGAATGGAGAAGGAGGAGGAGGTGATTAGGAAGGGAAAGGGGGACGTAAAAGATGAAGATGGAAGACGGGAAGGAGGAGGAGGAACCGACAGCCAAGTTGGGTGGAGGAGTGCCGGGTGTGTGGCTAAACCAGTGCGCAAGAAGTGGGAGGTGCATGGAGGTGCGAGGACTCCAGCGCATGAGGAAGAGGCCCTCCATCACATGCGGCGGAGGATAAGCCGTAACAGCCTAACTCTTGAGCTAGATTACACTCCATAGCCAAGAATCAGCATGTTAATGGACGGGGTGCTCCCAGCGCGGCCCAGCTGCCAGTTATCATTTCCTCCGGGGCGTCGAGGATCAGCCGGCTCTCGAGGGTGCTGGGGCCCTCGTGCTGCGTCTGGGGGAGCGAGGGGCCGCTGTTCCACTGCCACAGGCGTTGGGGTCCCTTGGGCTGCAGTCTCAAGATGCAGTAGGGTTGGGGCGTGGTCCTTTGAGGAGTGTAGGTTACCTAGACTAAAAACACTGGATGTTCACCAAATTACATGGAAAATTTCATCTTCCTGTGGGGAAGATGGTAGCGTTAACACGTCTCGTTTTAAATCTTAGAATTCGATGAACATCAGTAAGAAGAAAAGCGATTGAAGGAGTAGTTATATACGTATGAGAGAGAGAGAGAGAGAGAGAGAGAGAGAGAGAGAGAGAGAGAGAGAGAGAGAGAGCGAGAGAAAGAGAGAGAGAGAGAGCGAGAGAGAGAGAGAGAGAGAGAGAGGGAGGGTAGGGTAGGGTAGGGTAGGGTAGGGTAGGGGAAGAGAGCTATAAAAATATACACGACAGGAAATCTTGTCATGGTAGCTGAAGCCCTCATCTACAAAGGTGACTTACAAGTATTATTAGGACGACCCCCAGAGCTGTGTGTTATCCACCAATTAGGCGCGGTCATTTGTAGGCCCGTCCCTCCCCGCCGAGCTCTTCTGCCTCTACCTGTTGCAGTCTCTAGCCCTCCCACGCAGCCCTCCCATGCCCCTGCCCTACCCTCCCTTCCCCTCCCCTCCCCTCCCTTCCCTCGCCCCTTCTTACTGAGAGGGCTCGGAGCTACCCCAAAACGCCTTTACCCACCTTAAGGAAGATGAGTAAGCACGGCGGAGAACGAGTGAGTGAATGGCCCATTGTCTCGCCACGTGAATCACACGTCAGTCTTGCCTGTTGCGGGAGACAACATCCGCGGGAAGGCAAACCCGGGCGGGACGAAAGCCACGGCGACTGAGGAGACGAAGGAGACTCGCCGATCAGACACAGGGGGATGTGAAACTTCTCTTCTCCCCCCCCCCTTTCTCTCTCTCTCTCTCTCTCTCTCTCTCTCTCTCTCTCTCTCTCTCTCTCTCTCTCTCTCTCTCTCTCTCTCTCTCTCTCTCTCTCTCTTCTCTCTCTCTCTTTCTCTCTTTCTCTCTTTCTCTCTTTCTCTCTTCTTTCTCTCTTCTTTCTTCTTCTCTCTCTTCTCCTTCTCTCTCCTCTCTCTCTTCTTTTCTTCTCTTTTTTTCTCTCTCCCTCTCCCTCCCTCCCCTTCCTCCCCCTCCCCCTCCCCTCCCCCTCCCCTCCCCTCCCCCCAGTCATGAAAGATGCGAGGCTCGTCGGCGCGAAATCAGAAGGCTCCTGTGCCGCTCCGGTTGGAAGCTCCGGCCATTTACAACGTTGACTTACGTCGCCTCCTCCTTCCACGCCCTCGCCCATTAACACCATGAAACCTCCCGACGCCCGTAATTTTGGAAAGCCTCGCAATTTTACGCCCGTTGCCTCGCTGCACCCCCACAGCGTCCCGCGGCGCTCGCTCTCTCGCCGCCCTTGCCCTCGCCCGCGTGTGTCCTCCCACGGGCGTGTTGTCCCCTAGGGGCGGCCGGCATTAACGAGAGGTCTGGGCGCCGCCACAAAAACCCTTGTTTGCAGGGGTGAGAGCTGTGCGGCCTTGAATCACCACCAACCCATTTGTTTTTCGCCGCCGACACACGACTCCTACCCATAGCCCCTCGTGGAACCCTTCCCCCCTCCCCCCTTCCTCCTCCCACCTCATGCCGTTCCAGGCTCTTCACCTCAGCCGAGGCAAGGCGGGGTGTCCGTCCCGACTAGCCCCTTTCCCCCCACCCCCCACCCCCCGCCTTCGCCCATCAAAACCCATCTCTCTTGCAATCCCCGCCTGCGAGAGCCCCTTTGCCTCCCTTGCAGCATCTCATTCACTTCGCTTTTCTGTCTTCCTCATCTTCTTTTGCTTCTCCTCCTACTTCGCCTCCTCCTAATCCTCATCCTAAACATTCGTCTTCTCCTCCCCCTTCTTCTCCTTCATTATCTTCTTCTTCCCCTTCTCCTCCTCCTGTTAAACTGGAACCTTATTTTGCTTATCTTTGCTGTTTCCCTTTCTTCGTGTCATCTAATTCCCATCCTTGGTTGAGGTTTCCCCAATCACAGCAGCCAAGTGGACCATGACAGCCTCCTCCGGGTTGCCGTCTCTCTTATCTATCCTTTCCTTCTCCCTTTCACCACTTCTTCCCGTATATACACTGCTCTTCCTTCTCTCTTTCTCTCATTTTTCCCCTACACACTCTGCTGCTGCTCCTCCTTCCCCCTAGACACATTTCTGCTCATTTCTTACCCCTACACTCATATGATCATGCCCTTTCCTTCTCCCTCTCTTTTTCCCTCTCCCTATCCCTCTCCCTTTCTCCTTCTCCCTCTCTTTTTCCCTCTCTCTCTCTCTCCTTCTCCTACTTCTCCTCCCTCATTTTCCCATTCCCTTTCCTTCTCCCTCTCCTTTTCCCATTCCTTTTCCCTCTCCCACTCCCTCCCCCTCCCCCTCTCTCTCCCTCCCCCTCTTCCACTCCCTCTCCTTTCCCAGCTCCCTCCCCTCTTTCTCTCCCCCGAGCGTCATCTTCCCCCCACTTCCGTCGCCATCAGTTCCTTCGCCGTCCAAACCTCAGGCCTTCTTGATGTCCTCGTTTTTCTTCACAACTGTATTTACTTCTTGCTCAATCATACGTCTCTTCCCTCTGTGGCTTGTTTATCTTCGTCGCCGTGATCATGCACATTTCTATCCTTCTTTTTTATGTCTCTTTATCACTCTGTCTGTCTTTCTCTTGCTCCCTTCGCTTTTTTTTTCTCCATATCCTCGCCACTCTTTTTCTTTCTTTCTTTCTTTACCTTTTCCTCATACAACCTACTTTCTCAGAATCTCTCTCTCTCTCTCTCTCTCTCTCTCTCTCTCTCTCTCTCTCTCTCTCTCTCTCTCTCTCTCTCTCTCTCTCTCTCTCTCTCTCTCTCTCTCTCCCCCTCCCCCCCTCCCTCCCTCCCTCCCTCCCTCCCTCCCTCCCTCCCTCCCTCCCTCCCTCCCTCCCTCTCCTCTCTCTCTCTCTCTCTCTCTCTCTCTCTCTCTCTCTCTCCCCCTCTCTCTCCCCCTCTCCCTCACCTTCTCCCTCCATCTCTCCCTCACCCTCTCCCTCCCTCTCTCCCTCACCCTCTCCTCCCTCTCTCCTTCACCCTCTCCCTCCCTCTCTCCCTCACCCTCTCCCTTCTTCTCTCCCTCACCCTCTCCATCCCTCCTCTCACTCACCCTCTCCCTCCCTCTCTCCCTCACCGTCTCCGCCCTCTCCCTCACCCACTCCCCCCACTCCATCTCCCTCTCCTCCCACTCACTTTCCCTCTCTTCCTCTTTTCCCCCCTTTCTGTCCCTCTCCCTTTCTTATCGGATCCAGTACATACCACCAAAGTACCAGTGACAGCCCCCCCCCCCTCCACGTCCCTCCCCCTTCCGCCAAAGGGCCTCCGCGACGCCATCCTCGACGTGACGGATCATAAGGACGGGCCCCGTTGGCAGCGTGCGTCATCCTTCGGGACTGTGCGGTCGCCAGGAAGGAACCCCGACCCCGCAGGATCCCGTCGTTGCGAGCGGGTTGAACGAGCCCTGCGATGAGTTGATTATTTGTTGTACGCCCGTGAGGCCGTTGGTGATTTGACGTCTCGTGAAAGGAAGGAAAACACAAAGGCTCGCGAAAGGGTGAAGGTGAACTGAATAAATATTTGCACGTCAACTCCTCGATGCGAGTTTAGCTACGTTGATGATGTAAAAGAAATGTACTAGGGGCGTTTATGTGATTTTTTTTCTTTTTTTGTGTGTGTGTTTATCCCCCTTCTCCCTGGGTTCCCCTTTCTCTTTGGTTGTGTCATTACGAAATTAAAAGTTATGTGATAGGTAGAGTCTTAGGTCGAGGAACATACCTTTTCCCGTATGGACGAAAACCTGGATTCCGTTGATGATGTAGCAGTCATCCTTATCTGTGTGTCTAGGCGACAAGAAATTTCTGCTGCGGGCAATGGCGTCCAGCAGGTCTTTGATTTCTCGCCGCGCTGGTCTTTGATGGGC